>NC_143439.1:42260270-42563300 GCF_987193195.1 Phasianus colchicus
TTAGAGACGCTGCAGAACAATTTATTTTAAAGTATATCTGAAATTATTAAAGGAATGAAAATTGTTTAGGCTCCTCAATCCCATTTTCTGAAGCAGATCTGACTGTTAAGACAAGTTGAGACAACTTAAATTCCTCCTATATTCCCACACCTCAGAGCTTCCCATTGGCTGTCTGAAAACTTTCAAGAGCACCTAGACACTAGGAAGCCCTGAGGCCAAGGCTTGGTGAATACAATCTTTAGAGCCTAAGGGGTTTAAATACAAAATTTAACCTTCACTCAGGAAGGCCAGCCTGCTCATCAGTGGCAAGGAGAGAATCCTTTTCTTACTGCTGAGTGTCTTAACTGGCTGATCTGAGTTGTGCCTTTATGTCCTCTGAGCTGAAATTAAGTTTTTGTAAATTATTAATTCCCTTCTTATTCCACTGGTCTTGGTAAAGATTAGCAATGGTTGACTTTCAACTGATTATATTATTCATTATAATTTTATTTATGTTCTGAAGATGCTTAGTTGCTTTCAGAAATGTCAAGACATTGAAAGACATCAGTTTTATCCTTGTAACTCATGTATAGAAATGTAATTTGCATTAACACTTTTCTTTTATGTTAGCAGATGGACCGTATCTTCAAATCATTGAACAGCCAAAACAGGTAAGAGCACTGCTTGGAAAATCTTTGCAATGCCTATGTCACTGTGTTCAGCTACAAATAAAACTGTGACTTAAGATGAGAAAAAAAGTGTTGAAGAGGTTAAACTTAATAACAAATATCGCACTTAACCATAAGCATTTTTTCCTCTTGCTTTTGTAGTTAAATCGTTTCCTGTTTTGTTCTGTCTTCTTCTCTGTGTCTCTGGAAGTGTCTAAGAAAAAAAAACAAAAACAACTGAGGGTTTAAAAAAATATCTTGCTAGATATAGGCTTTTCATCTTAGAAATGACTCTTCAGTGCCCCAGTATTTCGAAATATAAATTAATAGATATGGAAGATTTTTAGTATTTGTTTCATGTTTCTTGAAAGATGTGAAAGGAAAAGAAAAAAAAAGCAAAAGTTCTGTTCCCAGAAGTTAAAGGAAATTTTGACTTGTGTTTTGCCATCATGAAGAAATTATGTTGTCCTTTGAGATTCCTCTTGTCACAGTTAGCTGTTCTGAATAACTCAAGAAAAAATAAGGATTAATTCTTGAAAGTAACTTTTTCGTGACTCAGATTCTCACTTAAGCTGCCCTGGTGGTGTCCATCCCTATGCACTGGTTAGTTTTCCTGCAACTGAAGTACAAAGTTGCATAAAATCCTAGATCGAGCAGCTGTTAGGTAGACAAGAGTGTCTAGAAGCCATTCTGCTCAGTGCTTGGTCTTCTGCAAAAGCATGTCGCAATCCAGTCACAGCAGAGACATTTGTTTCAGGCACACACTGAGACCATTTTTTTACTTAAGGGAATAGGGGGCAGCTAGGTGTCTCAGGTGAAAAACAGCAGTGTACTGTGAACTCTTCCTTCTTCACAGAATCACAGAATGGCCAGGGCTGGAAGGGACCTTAAGGATCATCTCCAACCCCCCTGCCATGGGCAGGGCCACCAACCTCCACATTTAATACTAGACCAGGTTGCCCAGGGCCCCATCCAGTCTGGCCTTGAACACTTCCACGGACAGGGCATCCACAACCTCTCTGGGCAGCCTGTTCCAGCACCTCACCACTCTCACAGTAAAGAACTTCCCCCTGACATCCAACCTAAATCTTCCCTCCCTCAACTTAAAACCATTTCCCCTCATCCTGCAGTTATCTACCCTTTCAAAGAGTTGATTCCTCTCCTGTTTGTAGGCTCCCTTTGGGTATTGAAAGGCTGCAATGAGGTCACCCCGCAGCCTTCTCTTCTCCAGGCTGAACAAGCCCAGGTCCCTCAGCCTGTCTTCGTAGGGGAGGTGCTCCAGTCCCCTGATCATCTTCGTGGCCCTCCTCTGGATCCTCTCCAACAGCTCCCTGTCTTTCTTGTACTGGGGGCTCCAGACCTGGACTCAGTACTCCAGATGGGGTCTCACAAGAGCAGAGTAGAGGGGGACAATCACCTCCCTGTCCCTGCTGGCCACTCCTCCTTCAGTTTTACTTCATCCTAAATCAGGTCATTCTTTGCATGGCAGAGCCTGTAGTATCAGTGTCTAAAAGGAAGCCACTCTTTCCATCCATGATGTTCCCGTAAGCAGCTCTGTAGTGCAGTACCCATGTAGCAAGCAGGGCAGAGGTTTATACAGTGTCATAAGAGTGATCCACAGGCAGAGTGCTTTTTGGGAATCAAGAGGCATCAGAGAAATATAGGACTGTATGTGTGAGAACACAGCTAGCACTGGAAGGGTGATAGACTGGGGAAGGCTACTCAAATGTCTGCCAGACCTTTAGGCTGTAAGGCATGGCAAGTGAAGAGAGCCTCAGTCATTCCACACATAATGACTCTGGAAACTGCGTTGTGTGCTGGATGCCTTGAGCTCAGGCTCATAGTTGAGCACTTCACTTGGTTGCTCAGCACTCTGTGTGAAAGCAAATATATTATTTAGAATTGATTACATTGTCTGGTTGGGATCTGAACAAAAGACAGATCTTTCCATTTTCTTGAAAGGCATGTTCATAAACTGAAAAGGTTTCAGTGAGATAGATGTAATGATTATAGAGTAATTTTTTGAGCCAGTTCACTCTCAGGCTAATAGAGGCATCAAATTCAGAGATGCTGTCTATTAGACAGAAGCTAAAGATCTTTCATGAATAACGCAACACTTAATGGATGGCCTTGAATACATCAGGAGGGCTGTGTCAGAATTTGCAGGACTGGCGAGTAGGTCTGAAAGTATTCAGGGGTGGGAGAGGGCATATAAAATAGCATAGTTAAGTAGAGTTGAGAGTTACCAAGTACATATGCATAAAATTCACATCTTCTGTATCATATAGAGGACTTAGTAAAGCAAAGGGAATATTATTTTCCTGTAAATAAAAATGGAATACATGGACTGCCGTACTCTAGAGTGATTGCTAATGGGTCATTCAGAGTGCCTTGAAACTTTTGCGAGGCTCCAGGGCTTTGCTCTGCTCAGAGCTACAACTTCCACATGCTTTTCCCACAAGGAAGAAGGATTTCAGTTTCATCCATATTCTTTTCTCTGTGATGCTTTTTTTCCCTGATTGTTTGCAATCTCTACCTAACTATTGTAATTCTACCTGTCTATTGTGACAAAAATAGCATCTATTCTTGTATTATCTGTCATTTATTTATCATCTTGTTTTGAAAGTATAAATAGATCTCTGCTTCAGAATGTCTTCACTTACTGAAAGGAGAATTTCTGGCTGTTTCTAATGTGTAATAGTGGGAATAGAAGAGTTTACCTGGGGCTAGCTCAGTGGTGCTTTGTGAGCTGTCATTCAGACAGCATTTCAGGGATGAACAGCTGTAACTTTAGCACTTGTGGGCTGTTTGGGCAAGTCGTGTGTGTGTGTGCGTGTGTGTGTATGTGCGCACGCATGTGCTTTTTTCAGTTTTGTTTTCAAAGAGCTTTCAAGTTTCTTTTTATTTCCACAGAGGGGCTTTCGATTCCGATACGTATGCGAAGGGCCTTCACATGGTGGACTTCCTGGTGCTTCCAGTGAGAAGAACAAAAAGTCATACCCCCAAGTCAAGGTTAGGACATAAAACATTAATATTTTGCAAACTGAATGTAAGCATATATAAGGACCCTACTGCAAATCAACGTACATTATTATGAAATTACTCACTTTACATGAAGTTGACTGCACTTCATTTTCACTTTAAAAGTGCAGTTGGTTTAAAAAGAAAGTAGTTCTCAGATTCGTGGACTTATTTTGGCACTGTATTTATGTATTAGCTGTTGAACACTAATCTTTCCTGCACCTATCCCCTCGCTGCACTGCTCCTGCACTTACCAATGGAGTTCTTCCCTAAGGTGTGGTTTTAGTATAATGCATGGTCTGAGCTGGTCAGTTACTCTACTACTTGCATAATGCACAGCTTGAATCTACTCAGTTATCCCAGTCCAGTCTGAAATGCTATTTACCTGCTTTCCCTTCCTTGTCTGTTCATGTTACTCCTTACTCAATGGCTCTAGGATATTAAGTCCTTAGGTTCTTAAGGATTTAATCCAGGTAACTTTAAAATCAACCAAAACATGTTATTTTAACAGGAGTAGCATTATATTCAGGAGTTCTGAACCTTTTTTTTCTTTCCAGGAAAAAGATTACGCATGTTAATTAAAGAAACATTCAGAGCTACCGCAATATGAAGACTATAACAGTGATGGTTAACTGTTCTAGGATTAGGGACAAACTTTTATTGCCTAAGGTTCTTGCAGAAAATTCTTTCTGTGTAGAAGAGAGGAAAACATAAACTATGCATTTTCTGCTTTTTTTTTTTTTTTTTTTAAGTTAATGAAAGTCTCAGTCTTGTTGTTATATTACATATTTAGTGAACTTTTACACTAGAGATTGTATCACGAGGAGCAGGATTAATATCTGTTAATTCTGTTGTTGTCTTCTTTACAAGAAGAGAAGGGAATGGAAAGGGTGGCAGTCAGTCAGTCTCTGCGCCGGGCCTTGCTGTGTGCTGCTTGTCAACTTTCTCTTGTACGTGTGTGTAGTTCTTCTGCAATTCTTGAGAAAGGCTAGAGTTTGGAACAGCTGCATCTCCAGAATGAATCAGTACATGCATGACTCAATGGAAAATAATCAGCATTGGTTGAGATAGCCTAGGGTGTTTTAGTCTGGCAAACTGAGAGGAGGATGAGAAATTTAGCCTTGCAAAACTGTTAGGAAAAACTGCTAGCCCAGGCAAAGGTTCTACTTGCATTTTCCTTTCCTATTGTGATGGTGATGATGAACCAGTGAATAAAATTTACTGGTATGTTCGTATGAAAATTATGTACCTCAATGATGCCATGTCTTTGGATTACAATTCCATCTATATTGATAATTAATAAAAATATCAAGTGTTATTGATAATAATTGTCATGCTGTTGTGTTTCCTAAAGGTGTCATGGGACATACAATAGCATGACAAGTATACACACAATGAGAAGTTGTATAGGGAATGGAATTTTTCCATGGAAAAACTAGAAAGCAAAATGTTCTTTGGCTTTCCATCAAACCTCCTGTTTTCATTGATCATCAGATTTTAATTTCATCTAAAGCTCTCCCAACACACGTGTCCTGTCCCCTCCCTCCCTCTTGTCCTTCTGTGTGCATCTGGGTTTTTTCTACTACAAATCCCCGCATGGCAACACCTGCTGGGAGAGGCTGGCAAAGGAACACAACAAGTAAATTCCTCAAGGCCGTTACTTGTTACTGCTTGTTCTTGATTCAAGTGGTGCCAGCGAATAGAGAAGCATTTCACACCTTTTCCTGTAAGTCTCTCTGGTGTTTTGTCAAAGGGTGCTCACCTTGTCATAAATGAGGTGAGCACATTTGAAGATTATTGTATTTTATTTGATTTTTTACAGTTACACCAAGACTTTCACCATAAAACTTTCATTTGCTGATCAGAGTGATGTGAAAGGACAGTAGTGTGTTTTGAACTTTAATGTAAAAAAAAACAAACAACAAACTCATCTTTGTGACAGATCTTCAAACCTTGGCTATGAGGTGATCTGTACAGCTGACACCAGGATCTTTCTTCTGCTTGGCCAACTCTGCACAAAAAGCTGATATAACTTATCAATAGGCACCACGGAGCGTTCTGAGAATAGATGTTTTCAGTGCACAAAAAATTGTTGTAGTCTCCCTGCACCCTTTTCATAGGATTATGCATTGTAGACCTGAAGAAAACGCAGTGATCTGATATGACCTCTTGAATAATGTGGACTACTGAATCTCAACCAACTTTTTTTCCTGCACCTACTCCCTTACTTCTAGCTGAGCTGGAATGTATGAATATGTGTCTTTCATTTAAAGGCTGGAGAGCTGAAGACTCTGCCATGTGTCTCTGAGCAAGATGTTTTGGTAGTTAATTACGCATTTAACCACACCCTGTAGAGCATATTAGAAGATGGTGCATGTCAGGAGTTAGTGTAGCAGTTCTGCTTTGCGTTTGAGACAAAACTGCACTGCCTGGTGCACTGCCTGGTAACTTGGAATTGATTTTAAGACTCTAGTTTTAACAGCATGTATAGCCTGGTTAGCAGTAGTATTTTTACTATAATTCCGAGGATAGAATTCATTCAACTTAATGGAATTGTATTCCTTTGTTTACAGCTGTCTTTGCTACCAGTAATCCTACTAGTATGTACAGAAAGTGCTACATGCTTACAAGATTACATGAGTTTTATATATCCTTACAGAGGAACTATAGATATTGAACAAACTATAGTGAAGAACTTCTTTTCTGTCCAGAAAGGTTGTGGAATCCTGTCTCTCTCATCAGTCTCCCTGTCTGAATGCCTGCCTGTGCGATCTACTTTAGAGAACCTGCTTTAGCAGGCGGGTTGGACATGAAAATCTCTAGAAGTCCCTTCCAACCCCTACGGTTTTGTGATTCTGTGAAGCTAGATTTAAGGATAAGTTATGTAAAATTATTCATTTAAATTTCATTTTTGTCTGCTTAGTGGAAACAATGCAATAGCAGAAAGTTGTAACATTTAGAACAGATGAAATTATGGCTTTTGAGCTGTTGGCTCTTTATTAGCTGGTTCAAGCAAAGAACATTTGAGAGTTCTGTATAGTTGTTCTATAGCCAAATAATAACAGATATGCTTTCCTAAAATCTTCTGAAGAGTTTTAGGAAAAAAAAAACACCACCAAAAGAACAAAGAACAAGGTTGTCTGATATCACCAGCTTACTGAACTACCTTCCATTCTTATTCATAAGATGCTTGTTCTGATATATTTGGAAAACTGCCAGAAAACTTCCATAGAATATTTCCACTTGCCTTTTTTACATGTTTGTATGTCCTGATCTTCCATACTGATATTGGCGTATTCAAGCTTGACACTGATACAGTTTTGGGTGTGAAAAGAATTTACTGAAAACAGTGGTGTGACGGAAATGTCCTGAGTTTTCATTTCCCTTGGGGCAAATCTACATGGGTGGCTGCACACAATTTCAAGTTGTCTATTCTGTGAGCTGGATGTAAATGAGTTTCAGCCTAAAGGCTGAGTAACCACATTGCTCAGAGATGTGCCCAAGCTAATGAGCGCTGTCTCTGTACCCATGAGTTTGGATGTAGAGCAGTTCAGCTTGAGGATCAAAGCTGAGTCCCATTTAGGCAGCCCTGAACTCAGGTACCCAAATAAGAGCACTGCCCATCCAGACATGTCCTTAGGCTATCCTAAATTATACTTCAATTTGGAGATAAGCGTTCTCATTGAAATCAGGGGGATTTCAGCACCTAATTCAAGTTCGGGAGGAGCATTTGCAGAAAATGAGGCAAGTTGTTTGGTTGATAAACTTGTTAAAGAAAGCTTTTTCCACTCCATAGAAATTAAATTGTGGAGTGTTAGTTTGCTGATTACAGGTTAAAGATTAATTCATTCAAGAGCGGAATTGAGAAATAATCACTAGTGGACAATAAACAGATATTTTTTGTATAAATCTGTAATTCCCATTGAAAGCCTGCACTGAAGCAAGTCAGCCAAAGGTAAATCCATTGAGGTTTGTGCTTTTTGCTGCCAAAGTTGGTTAGGCCAAGTCTGAAGCGCTGAGTCCATTTACTCAGGCTTCTAAAGCAGTACGTCGGAATCTGTGACCTCAAATTCGGAGAGGATCAAAAGATTTAAAACTCCCATTGATTTAAGTTACTGTACATTGTTTATTCTCGGGCTTCTAAATAAGTACTTTAGTGCCTAAAAAATTCCTACCAAGTTTGAAATGTATGTTAGGCTGGCAACTCATATTTGGCATTTACAAAGAATGAGTGATGCCTCATCTGTGGAACTTTTCTTGTATTTATGACAACACTGCTGGTCATACTCAAAAGGTCAGGCAAGATTGGGGATGTAGCTTCTATAACAAAACGATTAGAAAGAGAAATACTTATTTTTATCTTTGCTGGCTTTGTATGTTTGACATGGTCTTTTCCATCATTTGCTTTCTTTAGTTAACTAGTTGGTTTCACTTCTTGCTTGTATGAGTAACTGGAAAAAACATCTTTCTACTTGAAAGATGTTTTTTATGAAGTTTTTGTAAAGTTGTAGAATGTATTAAAAAAAAATCTAGGGGGTTGGATCTCAAAAAGATGTGGAATAACTGAAAAAAAAATCAACTTTTGTTTTGAAATTTCAAGTTCACAGAGTCCTTTTAATCTCTCAGGCAAATCTCTCTCAAACAGGAACAGCCGATAAATGTGAGCCTGAAGCATTTTAACTTTTTCAGATTAGATCAATTGAATGTGCTTCAGTACGGGATGTAATCAAGTATTACAGCTATGCTTCTTCCCAGGAACTCCTTATTTTCTTTTTTCTCCCCTATCTTCAATTTGATGTTCAGTGGCTATTTTTTTTTCAGATCCCAGATCTGCTTTGGAGCAGTATAGCACCCAACTGCTGTCTCCATCTCATTGCAGATAGCTTTTTTTTTTTTTTCTGTCAACACCATAATCTTTGTACTCCTGTACAGATATCCAGTATTGTAATATGCTGTCTACCTTCTAGCACCTTTGACTGCATTTTCTATGTGAAGTAAAAGGTGGCAGTTATTTGTATATATTAATACCTGAATACATTTTGGATTATTCAGCAGTTGTGATGGTATCAATGATTCAAGGATACCCCAAAATGATTTCAGACTTATTTTAGGTTACATAAGGATGGTTAACCACTGGGGCTGTTTTTCTGGGTGCAGATGAGCTGGATGTCACAAAATCTTGTAGGAAGGTCCGCCTGTAAAGCAAAGGAAGCATCCTATAGCCTTTGCAGCATAGAATTTCAGCCTAGAAAAGAGTCTTTTCTTGCCAAATGATCTATATAAAGTATTAGATTTTAAGAACTTTTTTTTTTTTTTTCTCTCACCTAAGAAGAGACTACAAAGATGGTGCAGAGCTGAGTAACATGGGAAAATTGCAATCTGGTTACCACTGCAGCTATATGTTCTGCTTTCAGAGGCTGGAAAGTCCTTGCCGTGCACCAGTCCTACCTACAGTTTCACTGTGGTTTCTACAGCTGATGAAGGGTTGTCTTGAACTTTTCTGAAGTGACACAAGAACATGCATGTTACTCATAATGAATATAATGCTGTAGATGTGCTGGGAACTTTCTAGCAGGAAAAGCCTTTCTTAGTTAGGGATGAAAAGAAAATATTTTTGAAAACTTAGTTGTAGTAATGAAGGTGACATTTAGCACAAAATGTAATGTTTTTATTTTCAGTTCATTTTATGAATGTTACACAGAGATTCCTGCATTTTCTCACTGCTGAGAATGATAGAAATGACAAAGCAGGGATTATTCTGCATGTTTGTATTGTTTCAATCCAGGAGCGATTACAGATGAAAGCACAAGTACTCCCCTGTGAAAGTGCCACTTGTAAATCACCCATGACTACAGTTTTATACGGTTATCTCACAAGCAATGAGTAGTGAGAAGACTTTTGCACACCTGTTTCTCCTGGAACAGTTTTTTCATACTTTGGGTTTTTTTATTGTTAGCAGCAAATTGGAAGACGTTGAAGACGCATGTTACAAGTATGCAGAGTGTTTCAGCTGTGATGGAATGCATTCAAGAGAGGGGTTAAATGGAGTGAAGGAGGCTAGCAGGACTTATAATGTGGTGAAGCTGTGGCAATCCCTGGTTATCAGCGTTTTATCAACAATATAACCTTAAGTGTTCAGTTCATCACTGATTCATCACTTTAATGTTCATCGTGATCCTTTAATACCTTAGTTGATTAGATCTATGAGCTACTGTAATACAAAGAACTTTTCCTCAGGCAAATGAGAAGAAACCTTAGAGGAGGAGGGAAAAAAACAACATTGATAAAAGGGTTAATTAAGTGAATTGGAAGGGAAGGTAATGTTTGCTTTTTTTAAAATCAAGATAATTTTATATTTGTTATAATTTGAAAATGATGTGTAACAGATAACTGAGTTGAAGTATATTATCCATGAGGAGAAAAAAATAATGTTTTAAATAATACATAAAACAAATAACTGGTATTAATAAATGGTACTTTGTTAGTAATTGTAGGGTTTTTTTGGTTTGTTTTTTTTTTGAAGCATTACTTGACATCACAATTTTAAAAGCTGTTGAGAATGTAGGGTGATCAGAAGCTCTGATGGAGGGAGGCAGGAAGCTTTCTAGTGTTCCAGAGTGCCTGTGAAGGAATCCAGATCATCCTAAATGCAGTCCTGCAAAACCTTAGATGGGGTTTTAGTGTATATTCTCACCTATGCTTATGGACAGTATGTACTGGGGGCTGGTTTATGTGTTGATGTAACTTGTGATCTAACAAAATACCTATGAATACAGAATTCTTCCACTTCAAAATCTCTACCTGAGCGATCATTGTAATGAGAGCAAAATACTTTAAAGTCATTATAATATTTACAAATATTTGAAAAAATTTTTGAGTTTGGCAAAAAAATGCAGATATTTTGTTGAAGAGATGCATGTTTTAATGTGATTCTTAACACGTAGCAATGTCTAATGTGAATTTAATGTACTAAGGTAAGTTTATGGAGAGCAATGTGGTATAACTAACCAGAAAATAAAGATAATAATAGTGATATGGAAAACAGAAGGTTGCTTTTCCTTATGTTTGTTTTATTTCTTTACTTTTTTGTCACTACTACTTCCATTCGTGTATCAATTTTAATTACAAATGAATTGTTGGCTTTTTTTTTTTTTTTTTTTTTTTGGTGGTGACCTGGTACAGTTAGTTTGTCTCATGAGAAAATACGCATCTCTCCTAAGCAAGCTTGATTGTACTTTGCTGACAGAAAATATTCCACTGGAATTACTGTTTGGTCCATTTTAAGGACATCGGTTTTACATTTATTTACAGATTTGCAACTATGTTGGACCTGCAAAAGTAATCGTCCAGTTAGTTACTAATGGGAAATACGTCCACTTGCACGCTCACAGCTTGGTGGGTAAATTTTGTGAAGATGGAGTATGCACAGTCAATGCAGGACCGAAAGACATGGTTGTTGGGTAAGTCTGTCAAATGTATTTGTAAAGCTTAGAGGGAGAGGGAGAGAATTGATTTGGTCACAGTTTTGATCAGTATTTCACCTTTGCTGAAATCTGCCATAGAAATACAGTGAAGAGAAAAGCTTTAAGAAAATGAGGTTAGTAAATTTGAAATTAAGGCAAGACAGGTATAAACATGAAACTACTAAATGAGTCAAACTTCTTAAGTTTAAAGCAATAAGATTATAGTGAAATTGTAGTTGGTCTGTTCTTGTTTAATTTAAAGGAGTAATTGTTTATATCAGTAAATGGAACTCAGGCTCCTGTCTACGTTTTCAGTCTTAGATCAGGTTTCATGCTGGCTGTGAGTTTTAGTTCTGTGATCTCAAGAATGTCTTTGTTGGTAAAGAAGTAGTTTAAAAAGCTGAGAAGGTTGGGAAAGAGATTCTTTTAAACTGTAACTTTTGATGTCCAAGCCCAGTGTGCTGACTTTACCAAGCACAGCAATTTAAATAACTTTATTTGAAATGCTCCTTTTCATCTTGAAAAGTTTGGCTCATTTCCTAACCTGTCTTGTTTTTCATCAGATGTTTAGAAACAGCTTTCCTATCCTCAATTGACCCAAAATTGAGTTATTGTCTTGATTTCATACTTCCAGATATAATTGATTTTTGAATGTGCCAGGGGACTTTTACTAAAGCACATTTTGTATTACAGATATTGTCATTCTAAGAGGTACCTGAAGTGTTTTGCTGAATGTCCAGAACCTAGTTTCAACCATTTTCTTTGAAAAATATACACTGCTTTTAGCTTTTGAGCTTGCTCTCCTAATCAATTTGATCTGACCAAAACTTTTCAGATAGATTACTTTCACAGTAACTGTAGAATTACGTATTAATGACAGCTCAAACAAAGTGTGACAACTAAATTTTGAAATGTTTTATAAATTGCTTCCACACCATAAGCCTGAAAACTTAAAGGTTACTTCTTACGCCATGGGAAAATCCTGTGCAACCGTATGATCGCTGCCATATGATGGTTTGCATTTGACATACTTTTTAAGCTTGGCTGCAATTGTCACGCTGAAGTTCATTGGAAATGCTTCCTCCAATAAGAGAATGACTGCCTGCTGCAGGTTTGCCTAAAGCATCACAAAATCAATTAATCAACATTCGGCAGGTTTGCAAACCTTGGAATACTTCACGTCACGAAGAAGAAAGTATTTGAAACTCTGGAAACACGCATGATCGATGCTTGCAAAAAAGGATACAACCCAGGACTCTTGGTGCATCCTGAACTTGGCTATCTGCAGGCAGAAGGATGTGGAGACAGACAGCTAACTGGTATGTGGAAACAATGATCTGATTTTAATAGGTTTTTAGAAAGAAAAAGAAGGAAGAAAATGGCTTAGCTTCTGAAAATGCAAATTTTTACCCAGAAAAAGACCCCGAGTAGGAAAACAGCTTATGGCTATGCAATAGAGGTTGTATATTACTACTGTGTTTTAGGGAATCAGAAAGTCTTTTGCTGTGAATGAGAATGGAGCAACTTCTTCCGTAGCTACCTGTACTCATCTCTGCACTTCTATTTCATTGTTCTTATCCTATTTAGTGAAGTGACAAATAGTCATTTTGCGTCACTGCTGTGAGACGTGATATCTTTAACTGTGAGGACCTTATTTGAGAGTTCCTTTTTTCATTCATCTGCACTTCACGCACATCCCTGTTAAACCTCAGGTCTGTATTGCGTTCAGGAGCTGTATTGAGGGACTAGCTTTTTCTTTATCACTGGTGCTAGTCATTCAAACCTCCTTAGAGGCAGAATCCATCCTTTTCACAACCTTTATGAACAGAGAGCAGAAAAGAGTCACTTTGTGTCTCTTAATTATATACCTTATCTTAAATAACACGTGGTTCACAAACTTCAAATTGAATGCAGTATATTGTAAATAGGTCCTCCTCTATGAATAAGAAGATGGAAACAGAAGGGTACTAAGTGAAAAATAAATTGCTCTTGGTGCCTATTGATAATAATCTTTGGAAAATGCTCAGTCTCCCCCACCTTGTGCTAATTTGTCTGTGCTAATTTATTGGTTCCAGAACGAGAAAGAGAAATTATTCGCCAGGCAGCAGTACAGCAGACAAAAGAAATGGATCTCAGTGTGGTGCGTCTTATGTTTACAGCCTTTCTTCCTGACAGTAATGGTGGTTTCACACGGAGGCTTGATCCTGTTATATCGGATGCAATATATGACAGCAGTGAGTATATTTGGCATTATTTACTGTCTCAATATGAGGCACATCTCTGTACATACAAAAATGCTGGTATTGCTGTACTTAGGTAGCCCATAGATAATTGGCCCCATGTCTGTCCAAGTACATATGCTGTCATTCTGTTCTTAATAGATGCTGTTGTAAGCCCTAAAGCGAGATTTTATTTTGCTGTTAGCATGTTTAATCCTGCCACCTGTGTTACGAGAATACTGTAAATTCTTTTTATAACGTGTTTGAATTTTGCAAACTTGTCTTCAGTTGCTTTCTGTGGCAAATCCTTGTCATGCAAGATGTGAAGGAAAAATGTATTTCAGTTTTTATTGAGAATTATACACTTTTCATTTTGCTGGGCATCTACTTGTCCTTGTTTTGTGACACTAGCATTACCAGAAGTTTTCATCCATTTACCTTGGACCTGTTAGTATTTTTATACTTGTATCATGTCTCTCTATTTGTAGCTTTTCTAAGTGAATATCTTCGCTTTGTGCTTGTGCTTTTGGATTATACTTAGTGGTTTTACCTGAACCCTTTCTGCTGCTTGAGGTTTCTTCCTTGTAGCTGTGTGTCGCCATGTTTCTGGTAATTATTCTGTAATGAGTCAGAAAAAGTACCTTTTTTTTTTCTTGGTGCAACAGTCACATGTACGTCATCACTTTCTAAGGACTAAGTTTAAATGAGAAGGTCTTAAATGCAGCTGTTCTAAAGCAACTTTAGTCTATTGCTTGCTGTCAGTTGGAGAATGTAGTGCCCATATGTCTATTATTTTGTAGCATACATGTCCCTTGTTTTCTGAATGAGAAAATGGTCTTTTCATCTGCAAGCTGAAGTGATTTAACTGATAGTGTCTTTAAGGAATATTGATCTTTGGTACTAACCGTTACAGATTCTATTTGTTATCTTACTCTAAAGTGTGTAATGATAAAGAGTATTGCTAAAGCAGAGAGGAAGAGAAGGGCAAAGAAACAACAGAGGCAGAATAGTGAAAGATGGAGGGTGACTTTACACGATCTGATGGTGATGGGACAAGGTGGAATGGTTTTGAACAAAAGAGAGATCTATATGGGTTGCTAGGAGTAAAGTCTTTACTCAGAGTGTGGTGAGGCACTATTACAAGTTGGCCAGAGAACTTGTGGATGCCTTGTCTCTGGAGGTTTTCAAGGCCAGGTTGGTTGGGGCCCTGGGTAGCCTGATATAGTGGGTGAATTCATGTTTGATTCCAAAATATTTTTCTAGGGGCTGTTGTTTTTTCATTATGTCCTTTGTTGAACCATTCAAGTCCCTTCCACAGAGCAGACACAATTTGTTGTAGCACAATTGTCTATGACAGTTGCTTTTAATTATCAGATAATAGTTGTATCTCAAGGACCAATAGGAAATCCATTGATGCCTCTGCTAAATCTTTAGAGGTGAGCTTTTTGATCACAGTCTGATGTGTTGGTCCAGAACCGAGGTTGCTTTCAAGTAAGCCAGAGAGCAGAGCAAGCTTTGCATGTTACATTAAACTAATGACATAAAGGTAACCGCTTTCAACACTGCCCTGTCACCAAGAAAATAGGAAGGAAAATATGTTCTCTTATAGTGCACTCCTCTTATAAAGTTATTGTTAATGCAAATGCAGTTCACTACTCTATTATTTTAATAAGGTAATTTGCTGGAATGGCCAGAGCCTTATTTTATAGTTCGCAGTTTAGTCAAAGCCTAGAGGATACAAGATTACATCCTTCAGATGAAAAATTAATTCTTTTAAAAAATTTAGACAAATTTATGTAGGCTGTATTGGGGGCTTGTCTTTCTATTGCATTTGTATTTTTTGTATTTTTATTTTTATTCTTTTGTAATCTAATATTGTTATGAAAATAATTGTTTTTTAAAATCTTTTCTTTTCAATAGAAGCACCCAATGCTTCCAACTTAAAAATTGTAAGAATGGACAGAACAGCAGGGTGTGTAACAGGAGGGGAAGAGATTTACCTTCTCTGTGACAAGGTTCAGAAAGGTAAGTGTCCTGAGTATTGTAAGACATTCCAGGATGTTCATCTGGAATACACATGAAGCCTGCTCTGCTGTCTTGCTCTTCTCCTGTTCTGATAGCACAGCAGGATATGAGTGCTCTATTTTTCTGGAAACCAGGCCAGCAGGAAATAGTCTTGCAAACTAAATTGAACTTGTGTTGCCTCCTCAGAGACCAACTTTGTTCTTCTCAGATTTCTGCTCTTGCCTGTGTTCTGTTTTTCATGGGTAATGGGTGATCTTTGACTCCATTAACACCTGCTCTGAATTATTCTAAAGTTTCTGATTGAATGTTAAGTTTTTGACTATATTAACCACCAATGGGAACTGAGTGTGTTCAGTGCTGTTGCTAGTAACTTAATTCTTATGTATATGCTAATAGTAGAGATCACTTGGTTTCAACTGAATTTTTGCAGACTCTGATCATGGTATGAACGTGTTAGGATAGGACTGTTGAGTATGGATTTGGTTGCTTTGTTTTTGGATGGGAAAATAATGGTTTGTAGTATCTGGGTTGAACTAAAAAGAAAAAAAAAATAGGAGTGGGGTAAATCCTTTGCATTTTTCAGCTATACCAGGGACTCCCTGGTGTAGACTGGATGATGGGAGTACCTAGTTCTCACTTGTCTGGAATGAGTCTGCCTTGTTGTTAAAAGGCTGTCCTTTTCTCCCTCTTTTCTTTGTCATGTTCTTCTACCACTTACACAGGAAAGAGGGCGTGCTTTGGGGGCTTTGAAAAAACTGTGTTCCTTCAGTAGTGTGTATACCCTCTGCTTTCAGGAGGACCTACATGAAACTTAACTCGTGCACATAAAATAAATAAATAAAAGTCTGACTCAGTGGAAGCCCCAAGGTGGGGTTTCCCCTCAGCCTGAGTGGGGTTTCCCCTGACCTCATGGCTCTCAGAAACCTCCTCTCTGGAGGAACTTGAGCACACAGGACAGCAGGAGTGGAAGTGGTGGTTCACCATCTTGAGACTAGCAGCTGCTGGATCAGAGCAAGCAGTCCTCAGTCACCCTAAAAGAAAACAGACTTTTCTGTAATTTCTTCTCATCAGAAGTACTGGGGAAGGAATATGCTACTGTGGTATTTCCCAGCCTCTCCTAGAATATATATAAATAAATAAACCAAAAGAGAAAGCAAGAAAGGTTGTTCAGGGGAGCAGAAGCCATGTTTGTGGTGTGGCTGTGCTGTGTCTGGGGGTGAGGGATCGCTGCCGACGTGCTGCTCACTCAAACTGCTGCCATCTCTCTGAGCTCTGAAGTGGCTCTTTGCCAACAGCGAGCGGAACTTGAACTGTGGCACTTCAGGTTTTGCAACAGTTTTTTGAACTGAAACTTCTGGAGGAGAGAGGGTGGTTTCTACATTCACATTTCAAGTTCTCCCCTCCCTGCTCAGTTGTTTCAAATAAAGCTACTCTGGAATGTTTTCTTGCTCCAGAATAGGAAGAGGTAGTGAACCTAACTCCTTTTACTGTGCAGTAAACAGACAACAGCTTCAGTGAAGTTATTAGAATCAGGCTGATCTAAAATTGATGTAAAGAATGGCTTATCTGTGGTGTTTTCTTAACATGGATAATGATGATTCATGTATTATTTACATAAACTTAATACTCAGCTAAAAAGTAGCCATGTTAATTTTTATCTGAAATAAACTTAACCAAAGGTTAAATCAATGCACAAACATCCCAAAGTTGTTATTTCTTTGACTCTTTGCAGATGATATTCAAATACGTTTCTATGAAGAGGATGAGAATGGTGGTATGTGGGAGGGCTTTGGGGACTTTTCTCCTACAGATGTACATAGACAAGTAAGTAACGGAGCATTTGCCATTTATTAATGGTTTTCTGATCTCAGGAAAATAGGGTTATATTAAAACTAGAAAATCAGGTGAAAACCTCCATATCCCATACTAACCTCTTCAGTCCCCATTACTTGTTGTTAATTTCCTAATAATTTTGCAATCCTAACCATTATTTTAAGATCTATGGTAAGAATACAGCATCAGGAAATCAGGAGAGAGATCCCTTGCTTTAAAGATACACCATTATAAGTTTGGATAGGATATATAGAGAACTCTGGAAGCTTCCTGTGCAGGCACTGAGAAAGCCCCAGAGCAGATGTTCATTGATGGAGAGAGAAATAATGCAATAGTAATGTATGTGGCATGGTGGTATGTGGCAGTTTTGCCTTTCACAGAAGGCTTTAGGACTCTAACTCAAAAGTATAGCTGAAAGTCAAAGTGGAAGTTTGTTGTTGTTGCAGCCTTCTGCTCCCTGGTAATGAACCAGCTCTTACAAAAATAACACAGATATGACCAAAAAACATGGTCTGTGACAGATGTGCTTTATCTTTGCTTCCTTCACAGTTTGCTATTGTGTTCAAAACACCCAAGTATCGAGATGTCAATATCACAAAGCCAGCATCTGTATTTGTACAACTACGTCGGAAATCTGATCTAGAAACGAGTGAACCAAAGCCTTTTCTCTACTATCCAGAAATCAAAGGTAATTTATTAAACGCATTTTATATACCAGAAACTGCAAGGTCCCTAGGAATACTTTTCATAAGATGGGGCAGTAGGGTAAAAGACTTTTTGTAGTTGTTATTTTTAGAAAACAGGATGTTTGCCTTTTTGTTTTGTGCAGAGCTAACATGAAAACTGTTGGGTCTGTAATAGGTTTGTTGGTTTTTTTTTGGTGGATTTTTAAGCAGTAAATCTGTGTTTTCCTACTGAGTTTCCTATACGCACACATGCCTCTCCATGCAGTAGGTGGCACTCTCTTCCTCTGAGTTTCTGCAGAATGATATCTGAGGACATTTTATAGTCCGCACTTTCAGATAAAACTTGAACTGAAGACTGGTACCTGGTGAAAAAAGCACTTATTTTGCAGTTCTCGCCTTTCATCTTTACACCTAGCAATTTCTCTGATGGGTTTTTTCTTTCCAATTGCTCATACTAGTTAAATAAAGTAAGGCACTTGTATGAGAGTAGGCAAAGTACTGTTTCAACCTCTTATGGTAAAGTGTTAGTTAAATGGCTGAAATAGAACAGTTGGCATCAGACCCACTTCTTGAGCTGTCAGCGAATAGTGAAGTTAGTGCTGGTGAAGTCTAACTAGCAAGTCTGTGCCATTTAAAGCCTTCTGTGTTTCAGATGAGTTTGATGTGAATGTCAGCAACAATCATGTTTTTAAATACTAATGTTAAAGACAATGAAGTAACTTGAGGTCCAAGTTGGAACTAGTGTTTTCTTGCACCGAGATAGCAGTGTTTTTGCTGAACAGTTAACCTGCCTTCAGTTTATGCTGTGAAACCCTAATCTTGCAAGTATGCAGTCCCTAACATGGATTGGGGTGAAATAAATAATCTGAAATATCAGTGCGTCAGTGCTAATGGACTAAAGACAACTGAGGAGACAGGAGGGGGTTATTGTACAAGTGAACCTGTTTTACACTTATTATAATAAAAGGACAGAAAGCATTCTTTTTCAGGAACTTGCAGAGTTGCTAGAGGATTTTGTGTCAGTAATGATTAAGGAATCTCTTACCCAAGTCTTACAGACAACGAAGTATACAACTGCAGAGCAAAACTGCCAGCTGTGAAGCAAACTTCTTTGAGACTCTTAAAGGAGTAAAGTTTATTCAAAACTGTGCATTTTTGAATGCCCTCCATAACCTAATCATAAAATTACCATTTAGGGACTATTTTTCCCTGTTACAAGTGTTCATATGAGCTTAGATGTGTCTGTGGATTTTTTGTTTTTCTGACTAGATTGCTATCTAGCATTTTCTCTCTTTATCATGTGAGTATGCCTGGGACGTGCATACATACTTCTAGATCATGTATGCACGGAAATAATGCACTTCTGCTTTTCAGTATCCTATTCCATGCATTCAGCTATCCAGTTCGATGCACTGACTGATGTGACTGTGCATGTAATTTCTTTTTGTCTTACATCTGTAGTAAACTACTTGATCATTTATTGAAGATAGTCTCATTTGTTCTTTTCTCAGCAGTTTTTTTATTGGATTGCAATCTTTGTAATGTTTGTATCCTTCTGGCAGTTCTTGTCATGACCTTTTCACTTTCCCCAGTCCTTGGGATATTTCTTCGAAAAAGTCTTCTACTGTGAGGGTGGTGAGACACTGGAGCAGGTTGCCCTGAGATGTGGTGGAAGCCCTGGCCTGGAGGCATTCAAGGCCAGGCTGGACCAGGCTCTGAGCAAGCTGATCTAGCTGTGCACGTCCCTGTCCATTGCAGGGGAGCTGGACTAGATGACCTTTAAAGGTCCCTTTCGATTTTAAGTATTCTATGATTCTAAATCTTTGTGTTTTGCTGTCCTGGGCAGAATAAGAATATTTTTTACTTAGATGATAAAATGCTTGGTCTTTTTGTCAGCTGCTGCTCCACGTGGTCTGACAGTATTATGTCCTGTCTGAAAATAAGCTCTTTATTCTGCTGTCCTTTCTATTAATTTAAGCAAATTTTCAAGCAGTGTTGTTTTCAATGCTTTTCACCATCCTTACACTTCGACAGAAGTTTAAAGGGCTCTGCTGATACTATGTGCTTTTGGGGGTCAGGGCCTTGCGATTTTGCTGACCCTTTGAGAAGGGTCTATTTCTGAAGTAGATTTGCTTAGTAGAGAAACCTGTGCTTATATTCTCTAAAGGAGGATGTTCTTGAACAAGTATTCAGTTCAAGGCACTTGTTCTGATTTATGACTGAGATTAAACATTGAAGAATTTTGGCACCACTGATTTCCAGAGTTCTATGTACATGAGCTGCTTCTGATGGAAGCTCTGAGTCTCTTTCAGCATTTCTGCATGGGGTCCCTTCCTGTTCAAGCATGAGACATCTGACACAAGGGAGCCCAAGAAGTGCTGTCAGCGAGACTAGGATTTGGCACTAGCTTTTTCTTTACAGGAATTCTCACTGCTCCATTATGTACAAAACTGGTTTTTTTGAAGCTAGAAATGGGTTTACTCTGTACAGTGCTCTTTATTTTCCCTTACCAATCAGTATACTTCAGTAATAATTTCTATACACTCATCTTTTTCTGAGTATGGACGTTAGTAAGAGTGACTCCTCATTCTGTCTGTTCCTTCTCACCTGACACGCAGATAAAGAAGAAGTGCAGAGGAAGCGGCAGAAGCTCATGCCAAACTTCTCCGATGGCTACGGTGGAGGCAGCGGCGCAGGAGGTGGTGGCATGTTTGGAGGAGGAGGCGGCGGTGCTGGCTCTGGTAAGACAGTGGCTCTGGGGAAAGAGGGAAAGGGGATCTGATCTCAGTGCCTGTGGGACAGATAATTGTTCTGATGATGAAACGAGGAATTCCACTCATTCCACCCTGTCCTTATACTGCTGTTACTGATTTCAATCAAGCTGCTCCTTGTTTTCTAAATACTTTGTCAGCTCCTTTTCCATTCTGCTTGGTTATGTGGCTCCTGGTGATTTAGGTTTTTTTTCTTCTTTGAAGCTTTAAATCACAGAAAAAACTTCCTTCTAGTTGGAGTCTGGGTTAGGGGTCCACCATACCTTAGCTTTATTACTGCCTAGGGCTTCAAAGGCACTGAAATTCATGAGACTGCTAACTACTGTCTTACATGCCTAAAATTAAACAAGTTCATAGTTATTACTGGAACCAGGAGTAGAATTTAGCTAATTAACCCTGGTACTATGAATAATTATTAAAATTTTGAGATACTTGTTACTAAATTGCATGCTGTGCTCTGTCTGTTGAACCCAGAGCATATCTGAGATGCAGGATCATAAGAGCAGTGTTTTGATTTCTTGCAGCAGAGCATTAATGTTGTAGATCAGCAAATGTCATCTGAGCCACAATACCTTTGTAGCACTTCTTTGAAGGAGGGGGGAAAAGCAGCAGTTGTCAAATTATGACATGCATTGCTACCAGCACTTCAACAATATAACAACTGAATACAAATCATTTGTAACCACAGTGATTCGAATCATAATGCAGCATAGTAGTGACATTACATGTGTACGTGTGTCCTGGGGACAGAGAACTTCTGTGTGTTTTTGAAGGGACTGGGCAGAGCGCACCCTTAGTCTGGAAAACTTATTTTAAAAGGATAGAATCAAACTGAAGCTGTGACAGAGGAAGTTCAGGTTGGGTATTAAGAAAGAGGTTCTTCACAGAGAGGGTGGTCAAGCAGCAAAACGGGTTCCCCAGGGAAGTGGTCATGGCAATGAGCTTGACAGAGTTCAAGATGCATTTGGCCAAGGCTCTCAGACATATGGTCTGATTTTTGTATGGTCTTTTGTGGAGCCTGGAGTTGGACTCAGTGGTCCTTATTGCATCCCTTCCAGCTCAAGATACTCTATGATTCTATGAAGCACAAAATATGTAGAAAATAAAATTTCTGTTCTTTTGTCTCAGTGTTCTTCAAGATGGTGTTTTCATTGCTTTAGGGTATAATTCTATTAATTCTTCATCTTTTTTCTACATGTAGGGTTCAGTTATCCTTCCTACGGGTACTCTGCTTTTGGAGGAATGCATTTCCACCCTGGCACAACAAAGTCCAATGCTGGAATGAAACATGGTAACCCTGAAGAAGATGTAATTCTTGCGGCAGTTGAACTGAGTTTGACTATCTTTTTTCTTCTACAGTATGAGCAGATGTTATGCAGGTTTAACTAAATGTGCTGTCTGGGGAGAGCTTTTCCCCTAAAGCCAGTCCCTTTCCTAGAACCTCCAGTGACTCAGAGGTTGACGTATGTTACATTGCTCTGCTGCTTTTCAGTTATGTCGAAGTCCGCCTTAAATCTGTGTGCGTCTTCTTTTTAACCACTAACTTCTGTGAAGCAGTCACCAAATTACCACTGTGTGCTTGATACATTCAGTGCATGTTTTGAGCAACAGCCCTTTTGCTGTTGAAAGAGATGACCAAGGACTCAACCAGAGAAAATGCATTGTCTTTTGTTGCCGCAGTCTGGTACTACACAGTAGTCAAAAGAAGTAATGTAAAAGTTTATGGAAAGATTTGAGCAATAATAACGATGGTCCTGTCTTCCTCAAATAGACAAATAATTTCTGATCTGCTTGTTGAATATTTTGTAATTATTTACAAAGTCTCAGGGATGAATTTGCTATCAGGGAAAACAAATCTGATTAATTCCAGTAGATTTCCTAGGAGTATTTCAGACTCGGATTGATGTTGTTTGGAAGGAGAGTTTATCTGTTTTATATAAGTAAAAGTTTGTCTTTAAAACAGAGGCTGATGAAAACATAATCACCGCAGAGTGTGTTATGTTGCTTCATCTGTCCTTGTGAGTTGGTATCTATAGTGTTATGATTTATGAGTGTTTAAAGATAACCCCTATGCCAAAGGAAATTTTTATATTGAGTTCTTTTAGGGTTTAGTTATTGCTAGTTGAGCTTTATCACTTGCATAAAAAAAAAAAGTGGGAGTATTGAGCACTGATGGTATTTATTTCTGTTTGAAGAACTGTCAAATAGCGCAGTTGAAAAAGATGAAGAGAGCTCTGATAAACAAAGTGGCAGATGGGACGTGAAACACGATTTGAAAGTGGAAACTGTAGAGAAGAATGAGTGCAGAACCTCTGGTCATAATGACGAGAAAGAGGATGCTTCCTTGTGCTGTAAAGATGAAGGAAACAAAGCAAAGTGTGGCTGTCAGGGTAAGTAAACAATAGGTAGATCATATTTATGATAGAGGACAAAGCTGATGTTAAGTCTTGGAAACTCCATAAATCTCTGCTCACTGTTTTGAAAGCATGATAATTTTTCTTTGAGGATGCAAGAGCAGTTCAGCTCTCTAGAATCTGAGATCCCTCCCCATACATAGATTGGTAGATAGATAATCCTACACCTTCATACTGCCACTGGGCAACTGGTCCTGCAAGGAGGTGAGATAGCTGAGCCTGCTGGGTACATTTAATGCTGCTTCATAATAAACCTGTATGAGGTTCACTGAAAGCAGTGACCATACACAGAATACAATTCAATGTATACATTTCAGTGCCTTTTGATTTTTTGGTTGGCTTTAATGGATAAAGAAGGTCTGCAGGTCTGCACCTGGTGTAGGGATCCTGCTTTGGCAGGGGGGTTGGACTCGATGATCTCTGGAGGTCCCTTCCAACCCCTACGATTCTGTGATTCTGTGATTGTTGTGCAGTCCTTCCCTGCAGTTCCGCTGGTATGGTAAACCCTTTCTGTTTTCATGCAGCAAATACACAGGAAAATTACATTTTTTGAGTAGCAAAACCTTTTATACAACCAACCAGTGAACAAAAGGGGAGGAAGACAGAAGTAGTCAGTAGAAGTGGTTCAGCAGTACAGTTGTAAAGTACACAAAACAAATCGCCCTTTCTCAGGCAGCAAGATTTTCTTTGCCTTGGAAAGTGCTGTAGTTGTGGGGTTTTTCAATGTGAATACTTTTTTAAAGGATTTGAATAACCATGCTTCTCATCAAATTAAAAAACCAACAATTGGAGTAGAGAGACATGTTTCAAGCACAGAGGAAAAAAATACCAGAGAGGTCTAGTATTCCAATTTTTTGGATTTTTGTGTTGTATGAGTAAAGACTGAATGGCTTAACTCTTTTTATGTTGGATTTATATCCTGAATACAACATCTATTGAATCCTATTATTTAGCGTTAAAAAGTAAATAACAAGTAAAAATGCATCAGCCTATGCATGTAGTCTGGGAACCACAGTGATCTAGAGACTATAAACTTCATGGATAGCTGGGTTAGCCTTTGGCATACAGAAATTCTGTATTCACGTTAATCAGGGATACACATCTAAGTGAGACTAAAACGCTGGTTATACGTAGCTGGAAATCCCTATGTGTTCCCTCCCTGTGTGAGCATTATATCATCTATTTCACCTGTTTGCTATTAGTGATTTCTAACCTTTTATAGAAACTTAAATTTGCACAGAATACAGGCTGGTTTCAGATGATACTGCTTCTCAGAATGATGACTGTGGTTTCAAAGTTTATCTGTTTCATTTTTGCTAGTTTCTGCCGATACAGAACCACAAAGTATTGGCAGAGCAGCTAGTGACCTCCTTTGGTTACGAGTACCCCTATAAAGCTGAAGAGAGTGCCTTGTTCAGGCTGGGGAGGGGACACCAAGCTCTGCATTTATGCCATATTTTCTGTGTGAGTTTCTGTACAATATTTGATAAAATCATAGAATGGCCTGGGTTGAAAAGGACCACAATGATCATCTAGTTTCAACCCCCCTGCTATGTGCAGGGTCGCCAACCACCAGACCCAGCCCAGAGCCACATCCAGCCCGGCCTTGAATGCCTCCAGGGATGGGGCATCCATGACCTCCTTGGTCAACCTGTTCCAGTGTGTCACCACCCTCTGTGAAAAACTTCCTCCTAATATCTAACCTAAACCTCCTCTGTCTCAGTTTAAGAATCATTCCCCCATGTCCTATCACTATTCACCCTTGTAAACAGCCATTCCCCCTCATGTTTATATGCTCCCATTAAGTACTGGAAAGCCACGATGAAGTCTCCCTGGAGCCTTCTCTAAGCTAAGCAAGCCCAGATCCCTCAACTTTTCTTTCTCTTAGGCTTCTTGTGCCTCATTTTGCTCCAGTCTAAATCAGTCAGAACTATGTGGGATGTTCTTTTAAGTGTTCTATGGACAAGAGGCTTTGCCTGTCACTTGTATCTGAGCAGTTCCAAGTTTCTGCTCCTTTTGTTTCATTGCACACAAGTGCACATTAATGGAATTATCAGTGCCACTCAAACCACAGGTAGTTTCCAGAGATGGGCTCAGCGTGTGCCTTGTTTTCCTTCCAGAAGACTCGTTCCCTCTGTCCTTTCCTCTCAGGTGTAATTAACAACCCATCTCAGTGAATCAGTAAATAATGAATTTTTGGTGATTTGCACTTTGTATTTCTGTGGCAGCACAAACCTGCCAAAAGAAGGTACTGCTACAGGGAAGGCAGCTGAGCTAATGAAGACAAAAATTTGTGTTGCAGATGGTCTGTTCCTGGAGAAGGCTATGCAGCTTGCCAAGCGTCACTGCAACGCTCTCTTTGATTATGCTGTAACTGGAGATGTGAGGATGTTGCTAGCTGTTCAGCGCCATCTCACTGCTGTCCAGGATGACAATGGAGACAAGTAAGTCAGTGCTGGCAAGGACTTAGTGACAGGAGAGTTAAGTCTTTGGCAGCAGAATGTAGTTAGCATTCCATCTGCTGTGGTTGCTGATCAGGGACTGCAGAACCACTCGAATCAAATAAACATCGTTCTCCTTTGTGCTGCCTGGGAGAGGGATGGTTGTGATTTTTGCTGCTCACACCACCAAGTTGGTTGCTGCAGTACCTCTCAGGAATTGTGTGTGAGGGTGTGCTGAGGATGCTGTGAGTTTGCATTTTCTTACTTCAGATCAATGCTGAGCGTGAATTGCTTCATTTGTGTCATGAAACACAGTTGGTGGAGATCACCAGCTTTGTGCTGCAGCAGAGTGCCCTGCTTTTTACTCTATGCAAGTCCCTAACTCTTCATAGGAAGTTGTAAGTTGTGGATGCACTGGGAGAAGTAGAAATAATAGCTCGAGGGTCCTTGCTGCTTTTGTCCTACTGATACCAAAGGACACTGTGCAGATTCTGTGGGACTCACAGTGAGGAACAGATTATTAGTAGTTATTTAGAACCAAACTTGGTGGAAGTGATTCTGAACACATGCAAAGATAACCTCTCTTGAATAAACAAGTGATATTATCACATTGTCACTTTTTAGCTGGCAGGCTGTGGGCAGGCTCTGCACAATCACTTGCGTTTCCTTAATTGCAGTACTTTGTTCTGTAGAAGCCAGGTAAACCTTAAGGTCCCTAACCAGATGGAAAATTACAACACTGAAGCAGGCCTCAGAATACTGATAAGCTAAATACTCAAAATCACTGAGAACTGCTTACTTGGCTCTCTAGCTGGCAATTTGATGAAGCTTTGAGGTAAACATGTATATGGATGAGGTAGGGGCTAGGAATAAAATCTGCTGGCACTTTGGGCAGTACAACTTTTGTGTGTATTTGTTGGTTTTATTGCTATTTGTTTTTAATGTAAAAAAAAAAAAACTCTCCAGAATATTGTGAGAGTATTAATCTCAGTCCCAGTAAGAGCGACCTGCATTTAAACATCAATACGGCATTCCCCAGGTCTGGACTTGAAGGGTTTTTCAACAAGTCAAAGTAGTTTAATCATTATGATAGTTGTTTTTCCTGGATCAAGAAATACCTGCAACTATGTGAGTCTCAAGTTCATGTTGCTTTTCTCCTGGGAAGAAATTAGTCTGTGAGCATGTAATGCATATAAATTGCTCTGCAGCTATTGAACAGAACAAAGGTTCGGGGGCTGTCTGCCAGCTCTCTTACAGGAGCTGTTTAAGGAAGAAAACAAAATTCCAAAATTTATAAATCAGTTCTCTGCAACTTTCACTTTAATCATTACAAACATACGAAAAAGACTATAAATTTTTTTGCTGAAGCCGTTAAAGAAATGTTACAACAGTTTTGCACATCTTTCATGAAAATAGTCTGTAGGGAATGAAAATACCTTTGTTGAGATCCTGTGTTTTGTGTAATGGCTTTGATACCAAGTACGTTAATCTGTGATCAGCGTATACTGACAGCAGTGCTCACTGCTACTGCATTCACAGTACAGATCTCATGAAGTCACATCAAAACGCTTTGCCTCCACAAGGTAAAATTGAAATATTTACCACAGGAAAGAGAACTGAGGGCAGTAGAAGAGCAAATTCATGAGATTTGGAAATAAAATGTCAGCAGAAGAGAGCATAGAGAGTATCTCCTGGGGAGCAGAGGAACACTTCTTTTATGGCAGCAGTGGGACAGTTGGAACAGCACAGAAGAACTGAAGGAGGAGAAGTGCCATAGTGCTGCCTGTGGCTGTATCCAGAGCCAATAAAACAGCCCGTCAGGGATGAGTTTGTTTTAGAAGTCTGGGTTATTTTTTTCCTTTTTTAACTTATCCTGGGGTTCGGAGTGCTTGCTCTGAACTCAAAGAGGACTCTATGCCAGAAATGGCAAAGCAGTTCTGTATTTTTCTGATGGAAGTAAGTAGATGTGAGTGCATTCAGGTATTCCTGTGGCAGATTCCTTAACAAGCACATTGTGTGATCTGTGCTGATGCGTGTCCTCAGCAAAAGGCTTAAGAGAATCTAAAAGTTGGCCAGGGAGAGCTTGCTAAGGTGCAATTCAAAACGGTGCACAGCTTTGAAATGAAGTCTCAAAGACAAATAGATGAGTGATTAGAGTCACAACTTGCTTTTGTCTTGGTATTTTTTTGGCAAGTACAGCCGCTCAGGCTGGCGGTGTGAAGGAGGTATCTCTGGAGCAGAGCACAGGAAAGGCTGCAGCAAGAACTCAGCAGAAGGGGTGCTTTGCTTTGCAGAGTCGCTCATGTCCCTCAGCACATTTTTCCTTCAGCAAGAAAGACACCTTTGGCCACTGCTGCAAATCCTGGGGCTGTTGGTCACTGACCTGAGCCCTGAGTCATTTTTCTGTTTGAAAATGAAAACAAGAAAAACCTACAGACTGGGGAGGGGGGAACCCCAGAGGGAAAATCTCCCTGAGTGGCAGAGAGCTGTGGAAATTCTGGAGGAAGGCTTTGACAGGAAGAGATGTCAGTGTGCCGAATAATTCAAAACACGGGCAAAAAAAAAAAAAAAAAGCCAGTGAAGAATCTGGCTATTTCGGACAAGTTCTGAGACATTTCTTTTGTGATGCAAAGTTTTTATTTGCAACAAATAAAAACTAGTAATTAAGTTATACTCAGGACCAGCAAAATTCATCCTGATTCTTCTTTTGTTTTTGATTGAAGGGTTAAACACAGCTCTCTTCTGACTCAGTTTTTTTTTTGTGTGTGTTAGTATTTGTTAGTATTCATTTTAGGTGTTGACTATGACTTCTAATAGTCAATTGTACAGCCAAGTCTTAGAATTTGTATCATAAGTTTGAGAATACAGGGACAATGCTAATCTGTTGTTTTGTTTCAGTGTCCTTCATTTGTCAATTATTCACCTTCATAGAGAACTGGTTAAAAACCTCTTGGAAGTGATGCCGGATATGAATTATAACAACATTATCAACATGAGAAATGACCTTTATCAGGTATGCTGTTTTGGTGGTGTAACTGATGGAGATCGTTCAGCCAGCTAGAACTGTTCTCCTTACTGTCTTATTTTCCTTCTGTTCATCAGAATGAGCCCAGATCAGATAGTAAGGCAAACTGGTTTAGAATTTCACACACGGAGAAACACAATGACACGCTGTAAGGTGGTGGAAGAACAAGAGCATGTTTTCCCTCTATTAATTCCTAACTGCCTTGATGTTAAGAGAAACATCTCCATTTGTTTATTATAGAAGAGCCCCAAAATACTGAATTTTTCAGTTTATATTTTCATTATTTGGCTCCTCTGTTATTAAATCAGAGATCTGGATTAGTATGCCAACTCTGGACTCATTCAAACTTTTTAATGCAGGATAACTCAGGATCATGAGTTGTTAAACTGTGTCTTTCTGTAGCCTAGAAGGTCCTCATGCCCATTGTATGAGCACCAAGATTTTTCTTTCATTTCATGGTTCACAGTGTACCATTAAAAAACAAAACAAAAGACATGTCTTTTACCCAGTAGGGAAGTAACTGTTAGCAGCCCAGCACAATTCTCTCCTCAACTTATCTGCAACACAGTCTGAGCTTTTTCTGCTGCAACTTAGATGGGCTTTAAAAATAGCTATGGAAACTTGCTGGTACAAGAAGCTCTTTTCAACCATGCATGCCATTCTGTTGTCCTAAAGTACCCAGCTGGACATCACACAGCAGCACTTCTGAGACTTGGGCCATTTCTTTCTGTTCAGCTCCAAGCTGTAAATGATAAAGCCAAGACTTCTGTGCAAATAATCTCAGAGGCTTTATTGTGACTTCTTTGTTCTCTTTCATGTTTCATTTTTGTGTTCGCATAAAGGAAGTTTGAAATGTGAAAGGTGATGAAAGCAAAAAGATTGAATTTTGTATGCCCTCTGTTTAACAGAAATAGTAAGCAAAGCTGTGCACCATAGAAGAAATAAATCTCTAACTACCAGAACTTCTCCAGCTGCTCTACCTTCCACTTAAACCTTAAGCCAGTGATGGGAGGAAATGCAGGTTTAGTCTAAGGTTTCCCTTCTGTACAGATACTATGAAAATTAATCATGCTTTGCCATATCAATTCAAGTAAATAATTGCAAATACATTGGTGATTCCACTGACAAACACAAGCTTATTTTACAGAGCTGAAATCAGTTCCTTTTTTACAGTCATCTGTATATATAAAAATAATGATATGGAGATGGAATCTTCTGCATTTTTCAGAATATTTTAGTTGTAGGAATACAGTTTCCTAAACCACTGCAGTGCCTCGCTGTTAAATACATACTTTGTGATCCATGAAACTTGTTACTGGCAAGGATGCAGTATACAGTTAACCTCTGGAAAAGCTTGAAATCTCAGCCTGAGAGCCTCAGTGCTCAGTTGTCTTTGTGCAAAAATAGGAACCATGCAAAACAGTATCAGCTAGATGATATTGTGTAATCTGAACTTTGGCAAACAGAACAGCAAATTTTTTCTGCTTTTTTGTATGTAGTTGTTCTGAAGGATAAGGAAATCTTAAACCTGTGGCTGGGAACTTGCTTTTTAGGAGCAAAATTAGAGTGTGGTTCAGTTGCAGAGGCAGAGCTGAACAGGCTCTAGAAAGTGTGTGTACTCCTTCTGTGGCAGGAGCTTGGCAGGGTTAGTGCATCTGGGAATACAGGGATTCTCTCATTTCCCAAGTCCCTTGCACTACAAACAGCCAGGTTAGTCCCCCAGTCCACAAGGTAGGCAGTGTCTTCCTTCCTCCTCAGGTCTGACTGCTGACACCAGTGAGGTGGCTTTTATTTCCAGTAAGTAGAAACCCTATCTGTATTATACAGCAGAAGAAAATGTACTTGTAAACAAGTTTTTCATCTGTTCCAGCTTTAAAGTGGAGCAGCACTCACAGTAGGTGCTTTTATTGGCTTAGCAGATTTCTGTAAAGGGGTGTAGTTGCCCCTCATCTTCTCATGGCTTACTTCTGTCACTTCCAGACCCCCTTGCACCTGGCAGTAATCACAAAGCAGGCAGAGGTGGTTGAAGACTTGCTGAAGGCTGGAGCAAATGTCAACCTTTTGGATCGTCATGGTAATTCTGTCTTACATTTAGCTGCTGCTGAAGGAGATGACAAGATTCTGAGTCTGCTCCTCAAGCATCAGAAGGCATCTTCAATGATTGACCTTTTCAATGGCGAAGGTATGGAACGATAGTGCCTGTACTTTACACTTACTTGCCTTCTAGACAAGCACCCCACCATTTCTGACAACCCTGACTTTTTACACAGATACAGACCTTGGAAGTTGCATCTTTCCATGGTTTGCACATTATATCCTTGGCTTTTATACACCTGTAGTCAGATAAAAGAACATAGATGCGTAGGTTTTGTGGTTATACAGAATGCAGAGATTGATAATGTCCATATTATACAGCATGGATTTGAACTTTTTGTTTATTGAGCATCACAAAAATTCAGGAACTGTGTTCCTCTTGAGATGCACTACAGAACCACTGTTTAGAAGAAATTCCACCTGAATATATTTATTTCCTCCTCTCTAGTGAATAAAATCCCCTCAAAAGTCATTTCTGGATCAGTGTCAAGTATCACATCTGGAACTCTGGGACCACAGAGTATTAAAGCTTATAAAATACCCACAGAGACCCTACTCTCCCACTTCTCAATGGCACAGGTCATTTGAATTTAGTACTCTTGCACTAGATGTAGATAGTAAAATACCTGTCCTAAAAATGTCATTATGCGATTTAAAAAACTGTGTTAAGTTCAAAGAGAGTTGATTCTTATTATTATTTATAAATAGAAAACTTTGATTCTCTTTTTGAGCCACTGCAGTTAATGTTGAGGTGACAGGGCTGTCTGACCTTAAAGGAGCATTAGTTATTTTCCAGGATGTTTCTAGAAATTCTAGGGTGATTCTTTATTCTTCCTTCTGTTCCTCTGTGCAGTTAACTGTTTTTTCTCATGCATGGTTTTGAGTCACAATTAATAACACAAATAGTTCCAATTTATGCACGAAGAATTTTAATTAACACCACTTTTGATGCACAGACAGCCAAAGGTCACTTGTGCTCAGATAACTACAGTAAGGCTCAGTCATTTTACAGCCTCTCAGAGATGCAGCTGCTTAGGAAGTCATTGCTGTGACATTTCTGTGTTTTTCAAATGTTAATGTACACAAATGGCTTTTGTGTAGGTCTCAGTGCAGTTCACATGGTGGTGATCGCCAATAGCTTGTCCTGTCTGAAACTACTGATTGCTGCTGGAGTTAATGTCAATGCTCAGGAACAAAAATCTGGACGAACTGCATTGCATTTAGCTGTTGAACAAGAGAACATCCCCTTGGCAGGCTGCCTTTTGCTTGAGGTGAGGGCAGAATTTCTTTTTCCCCGGTCTTCCCAGATACGTATTTTCAAGACTTTTAAAATATATTAGTCTTCAGTGGAAATGAAGTAGTGTTTCTCTTTATTGGCTTGGTTATTTTAACTGGTATAATGGGAAAATTATCACTCGTGTTATTTATTTGCTATTAGTCATTCAGCACTGCTGATGAACTTTTTGTAAGCTGAGAAATTTACTTTGTGACCCTGACCTGACTGCCTGTGCCATGCTTAATTTGCACTGAGTAATCCTAGCAGCCAACGAAACTACTCACGAACAAGTTGCTGATCTGGTGCGGTGGAATGCGTATGCAGATGTGCAGAGAGATAGCTGTGTATATCTGTAAATATTTGTCTCATCTCTAGCACCTTGATCTTAGCACACTTAATTGTGCACACCCACAGCTACCTGGAGTAGCTCCCCTGGGTATGGGGGTACAGATGTGCTAGTGGCCCGTATGCTCTGCTTAAGGGCAGCAAGAAGGCAGCTTTCGGTGCACAGCAAATGCTGAGGTAATCTGATAATAGAACTATTATCTGATTAGTATTATGGGATGCAAAGTGGCTTTTGAGTTTTATCTACCTGACCTATTTGGGTTCAGACAGCATGCCTTCTGCTGTAGTACTGCAGTGCACAATCACCGTCTGTTCTTGCGTGCCGGCAGTTGTAATCACTTTCCAATCCATTTTTTATTCAGACAACAGCTGGAATTTTTGTGCAAACAGGCATGGAATGGTGCTGCATGCAGAGTAACAAGGTTTATGCAGACAAGTCTCTACACAACAGTACCATATAGATGAATAGCATTTTTCTTCTCTTTCAATATGTAGGGTGATGCAGATGTGGACAGCACTACATATGATGGCACAACGCCTCTTCACATAGCAGCTGGAAGGGGCTTTACAAAACTGGCAGCAGTTCTCAAAGCAGCAGGTATTCGGTCAAATATTTGTTGCAATGTTCTCTTTAAATGTTCCAATTCAGGTTATGGGGCTGCACTTAGGAGGTAGTGAACTTACTAATGAGCAGAAAGGCTTGTTTCTCCTCGGTAAAGTCCTCGTTTCAAGGGCTCTGCTACTCTTTAGCACCATCTAATGGCTAAAAAAAGCAAAGCAAAACTGTGTTAGTAAAAATAGTTCCCAAGCATTCTTGGAAGTTTTGGGGTAGTTGTAGATATTTTTTTTTATATCTGCAGCAGACAAAAAACCCAGTTTTATAGTTGGAATAAGTGTTGGACTGCTTTAAAGGCAAAGAAACTGGGACACTTCTCCCCAGTTTTGTATCATTACAGCAAAGTTTTGATTGTGTACTGGAATGTTTTTTTCAGTTGCGTTTAAACCCTTAATACCTGAATTTTCTCCTTAGAAACAGAAATCCAAGCCTCCCACTGCTCTGGCTGTTTGCTTGGTCTTTTAATAACATTCTTGCTTTCTCTGACACTACAAAAGGGAAGCCCCACACCAGTGCTTCATCACATACATGCTCTGTGTGAGCCAAGAATGGAACTGGAAGTCAGCTTATATAACCAGACTCTTTGGGCCTTAACACACTGCTTGTCATTTTTTCCCATCTGTATAATGGATGAATACACAGGAATGTTATGACATTTAACTTCAGTTTATTTAAAAAAAACTACTATTTTCTGAGTTAAAATATATATTCTAAGTTTTGAATTGCAAACCTTCTAATCTAGCTATTTTAACTATGCTTTTCAACACACAATGTAAAACAGCTTAGAAGCCTTTCCTTAGAAATTTCTTGCACACTTGTTTTCCAGGCGCAGATCCTCACGTTGAGAACTTTGAGCCACTCTTTGATGTAGAAGAAGATGTGAAAGATGATGATGATGAAGGAATTGTACCTGGAACAACGCCACTGGATATGGCAGCCAACTGGGAGGTATGTGGTCTGTTGTCTTCTAGTATTTAAAAAAAAAAAAAAATAGTTCAGTTTTGTCAGCCAATTTGCTTCATTTCATCTAGTTATTTAAATAGTGACAAACTTCTATAGCACCTGATTGACATAAAAAACAAACCTACTGAGCCATAATAAGCAGTGAAGTAGTATTAGAAGAAAGCTCCTCTTAGTAGCCTACTTCTGCTGAGCAGGATTGAACAAGCATTTCTTCAAAGTACTTGCACTGGGGTTGTCAATATGGAAAAGAATCCAGCGGATTGAGCAGCATGTGCTTGAAGGTGCATGTTCAGGGTCTACGGGGCCAGGGTGAGACACTGTAATAAGTTTCTCTGCTGCATGGTCTTTAGAACTGCAGACTGGGTGATACGTAGTGAAAATAGACTTTTGTGTCTTACCTAAACATTGGTTAGATTACATGGTTTGAGCTTCAGTATCCAAGTACATGCAGCTAGCATGATGTGAGCATATAAGTAGCCAGCATCCCTGATCATATGGAGCTAGGGTGAGGAGTGGTACTGAAAAGAGGAAAATCTAGCCCAGGCTTTGTTTCAAATTACTAGTTGGAAATAGCTGCTAACTCCTCACTCATCTACTGCTACAGTCCCTTGTTTACTGCACAGGCTGCTTCTGTATCCTGACAATAACTGCCAGACAACAGAGCTTAAAGGCAAGGGAGATGAACTTACAGATTTATCCCTCAAGGTATAAATGATTTTATTAAAAAAAAAATTTAAAAAAGGGCCATTACAGTACTCTATAAACAATACTACTGAAACTTGTCAAAATAATGGACAAATAACTAGGTTTTGCTAAATACTAAATTGAATGTATTCTCTTAGGTGTATGACATTTTAAATGGCAAACCCTACATAGCAGCAGCAGCAGTTTCAGAGGATTTACTGACACAAGGTAACGTCTGTAAAGAGGACCTGGCATCCCCTTGGTAATGAACAGCTGACTACCCAAAGTATTCTTGCAGAAGAATTTGCACTGCAGGAGCTTGTAAGGGAGGTGGGGAGGGAGAAGAGGTACTCAATACCACTGCAAGCTTTGAATGAGCAAGATTCTCTTAAGAAACATGGCATGAGGATCTAAGTTTGTACGTTTTCAATATTACAGCATCCATTAGTATTTACTAATATATTGCTAAAATAAATAGTTTTTAATTTGGCTTTGCTTCTGCTTAGAAATGAACTGGTGTGTGACTCATAACAGACGTATTTTTCTGTTCCCCAGGCCCTCTGAGAGAGCTGAACGAAAGCTCCAAGAAGCAGCTTTACAAGCTATTGGAAACACCTGATCCAAGCAAGAACTGGTCTACTCTAGCAGAAAAGCTGGGTCTTGGCATTCTTAATAATGCCTTCAGGCTGAGCCCTTCACCTTCGAAAACTCTGCTAGATAACTATAAGGTAATGTGGCTGTAACAAGTTAGTTATAAAGAACATGCAGCTGTGCAGTGAATGTTGTCCTGCACAGTGAGACACTGCAGCCCTTTGGTTTTGGCTAGCCAGGATAAAGCTGTGAGCATCTGCTGTCTTCTCTCTTAGATTTCTGGAGGTACAGTTCAAGAGCTGATTGCTGCTTTGAGACAGATGGATCACACGGAAGCTATTGAAGTAATTCATAACGCACTATCTAGTTCACAAAGTCGGTCTCACCAGGAGGACAACACAATAGAAGCTTTTGCTTCATCATCACCAGCCAATTTTGCAAAGGGAGAGACAGGTAAAGTTAACATTTCTTAGTTCTCCCTCCTTGCTTTGGAATGCTAATAGACAGCAGAGTTTCTTACCCATCATGTCTGAGCTCTTTAACTGTTTCTGCTTACCTACCATGTAGGTCTTTCTCAGTTGACATTTGCTAGATGCACAAGAAAGAGGGAAAATGGCTAATTTTAACCTGTAGTCCTGTACTACAGTATTGAGTATAACTGACTCCTTTTTCCTTTAAGTGGGCATCTGCCACTTATTGATATAAACTCCTTAGATGTTTAAAAGAAACTAGAGAATGAATTCACAGGTTTATACACATTCCCATTATATTTTCATTTGCCCCTTTCTTCCACCCAATCTAGACAAACACAGATGTTTGGGGTTCATAAACTTCTCAAAGAATCAATCATAGCAACTCTGTCCTGGGCTAACGGTGCTAGTCATGGAACAAACATTTGCACCTTTCAAAAATGTGTTCGTACATATTACCTCTTTAGACTATTCTTAAAGAGAAAGGGAGTTTCTGCTGCTTTGCAACATGATTGTCATTTTTTTTGAAAACAAATGTTTAAAAAAATACCACTTGGCTCTGTAATACACCGGCCACTGTTCTATTCACTTCAGCTCTGATACAGTTCTCTCGCACTCAGGTGCTTATTTTATGAAGCTTACACAGATGACAGCTTTGTATTTCAGTCTCACTTTAATAACTAGATGAAAATTGTTCAAGACAAACACCTCAGAAATCAGCAATTGAAATAACATGAGCGTTTTAAGGAGCCTCATCCTGGAGCTGCATACTTGCACAGTCCATGCATCTGAGATGCAGAGAACTTTTTGCCTTGCTGCTACTCCACTGGGGCAGAGTCCTGACTCCAATGCAGTGACAATGTTCATGTCAGCAGCAGACCAGGCTTTGCATCTCACTCAAATGCTGCCTGCAAATGATCTCTGACAGCAGTGCATCAGCTCAACTGAAAACATTTAGCCTGTGCCAATAACACAGCCTTTTCCACTAGCAGTACCTAAAGCTACAGTTATTTTCATATACAAGAGTTGTAACCTGTTGCTTTGTATTCCTCTGGCCTTTCACGATGTCACTGAAGTAAAACAAACTAATTGATTTCCCTTTTCTCTCTCAGGTGAACTTCATAATCATAAATTTCAAGACACTGAAAGCACGTGTGACAGCGGGGTAGAGACCTCCTTCCGCAAACTGAGCTTTACTTATTCAGACTCTCTGAACAGCAAGTCATCGGTAACACTTAGCAAAATGACCCTGGGCTACGGCCAGGAAAGCTCAGTGCAAAGCAATTATATACCCAACTAGGTAACTTCAAATAGCAATATATGCAGTTACAGGAACAACCCCAACATTTAGAATTACACTGATGTTGTGACAGCTGGAGGGAAGTAAATTCACAACCAGAAATGCACTGGAGGAACCACACACGAATCTGAACCAGTGGTGACTCCTCACGCTTGCTTCCTTCCTCAAGTACTATCCATTTATAAGCCACATCTGAGAACTAGGGCTCCATGCCACATGAATACAAAGGACTGGACACTGATGGACTGAGGGAGCTCACCTGGTTTGCAAGGATTTTCTTTTATTGATGAAAGTCACTCCTTGTTAATGTGTAATATCAGCTCACTTAATTCAAAGAGGTAAAGCACATAGCAATCAAAAGATGGTTTCTGGCTGTTCCCTTCAGAAGTTTTGCAGTACAGTTGTCTGGGAAAAGCTCCTAAAATCACTTGTAAAGAAAAATAGTGACTTTAATCACAACAGTGACAACTCTGAAAGACAAAAGAATCCTAAAAAAAAAAAAGAGAGAGAGAATCTTGTATATTTCAAATAATGTATTTAAACATAGCTTTGGTGCCTCTTTAAAAAAAAAATCAAGTTTTGCATTTCCTACTTGTAAATAGTTTTTTATATCAGTTCCTTTTTAAAAAAAATAAATGTGTGCTTTTTAAAAGCTTATTTTTATTTTACTTTTATAATAAAAACTCAAAATTAAATCTTGTCTACACTTGCTGTAATTTTTACATAACTTTCAACTGCAATTAGTTAGAGAAGATCTAGTACTGAGTTCTGGCAATTTCCAACTACCAAAATAAAAGAAAGGTGGCAAGCCCCTTGTCCTTAAACTTAAGTATCTTGTATGGAGTGAGACCACGAGAATCAGCTGCAGCTGAGAATCTGTGCTGTGGGATTAAAGCCGCTGATTCGTAGTCCTTGATAGTTCTCATAATTCTGGCAGCAGAGATTGATTGATGCTGAAGTCAACTATTCAGCTTATCAGCAAAACTAATGATATGGTTCTTACTTGGACTACCTGAAACAACTCTATAACCATGTTTCTGAGGAGTATTTCTTTTTGTCTCAAGCTAATCCCAGTGAGTGCCCCTACTACAGATACAGAACAGCTATCAGATTTAATTATAAAAATGCAAAGTGCTGTCATATCACTTACCCATAGCCAGCTTCCATAGCACAGAGGTGGAGCTTTTGACACACTGATGATTCTTGGCTGACCTCAGTCTTCAGAAATGTGGATATGGTTCCTGGTAAAGGAGATAATATAAATAAAATAATATAAAATACTTCCATTCATTACAGCAAACACTACTATAAAGTCACAATCAGTGAAAAATCTTTGAAGTAACTTCATATCCAGCTGAATTAATTCTAGAGAAACAGGATACAAAATGGTAAAAATACAGTGCTTTCTTTCAGTTACCACGTGCACAGCCTATGAATGCAACAGTGTGGACTTCCGTTTGATGACTGTAGTTGTCCAGTGTTCCTCCTCCATTTCTAGCTGCAACTATTTTTTAAATGCAGAAATGGGCAAAGGTTCTCATATTCTGTCCCTGTCAGAGCCACTGAGTCACACCTACCTTCTGGCACAGAACTTCCATCACAGCCTGGAGGGGGTGGCAGAGATTTTTATCAAGGTTTCTGCAATCCTGCAGGTCACCAAGGCAGGCTGGCTGTTGATGACCACCTTTAGCATTGCTTTTGGCCCTCTGCTGCTTTTAAACCACCAGAAGACACGTGTCTTAAGTGGCAGGCTGGCATCTTTTCTTGCAGTTTCTTTGCAGCAACAGAAGCTTCAGACTTTTTTTTTTTTTTTTGGTTTAGCAATAGAAAAATACTAATGTAGGCTCACTAATTCAAACAGGAACACTACATTTCTAGAGTCAGGTCATAACTTCTCCCATCTGCTTTAACCCTCAGCATCTTAAGCATGTGTTATAGGTATGCCCCACAGTTTGGAGAAGCAGGCAAGAGTAGGAGGCAGAACCCAACAGCTGGCAATAGAGCACTACAGGTGTCAGGCTGGCTAGTGCAAGAGGTATTTGTTTCTTTTTTGTACAGTTCTCAACCAGCAGAGTAAATTTACTGGAGAGCCTTGTGTTTACCTCAGTTTAATTCAAAGAAAATGCTCATGCACACAGCTTTGCTTTTTCTGCCTTACCTTTTCTCTTATCAGCAGGCAGTCATTCTTTGCAGGGCACACAGCCTTGTTCTTCTGGCACTTGGAAGGAGGCAGGCACCACACTGAAGGGGAAGTGCCCAAGCACACTGCTGCCTCCATGCAGATTGGAGGAAGAAGTGTACGCAGAGGAAGCATGGTTTACAAGAAAAAAGTATGCATCCAAGTCTCAACAGAAACATTTTGAATAGCTGTATTCTTCTTAACAGGTAACCACTAAGAGATTTATAGATCCCATCAGCTCACCTTAAATACAGATTTATTCTTATGTGACCTTATGCAAGAAAGGAGTGCTACTCCTGTTTCCCAAGTGTGACAGGTCAAACAAATGAGAGAACCCAGAAGCTCACTGCTTGAGAGCTCCTGTGCATAACTGGGTTATGGAGAAACCTTGCCCTACCCAACACTGAGAAGACTTGGCCACACCAACACAGGGTAATAACAAGGACTAATCATTGCTGACTCATGTTTTCCTCCAGTACAGTTACAGGCCTATAGCACAGGCTATTGTCCCTATTCTACTCCACATTAGCCCTGAAGAAACAAAAATCAAGACCCTGTTATTAACTAAAGTTTGGAAAAGCTAAGTATTTCTGTTCAAAATAGGATTTCTGGAGTTACTTTTACCTTTACCTTTTCTCCAACAGAACCTTTAGGAAAACTGCTCCAGCAATCTGCCAAGCTCCTATTTACTCCAAGCATTACTGCATTAGCGTGCAGGAGGCCTAGAGTGCACTGCTGTTAGCCAATAGAACGGCAAAGCTGGAGGAAGGGCCAAAATGCATATACTAATAACTTCAGGCATCTCAAGATGTTTGCACTGGGGGTTTGTTCCTCTGACTGCTAGTCACAGTTCCTATTCCTTTGGCAGAGATTAATCTAGAAATATCTCCAAAGGTATTTAACTAAGCTTCCCCCCCCCCCAGTATATAGACAGGTGTAACCTTTAAACACTTCCAGTCAAGTTCACTATTGAATTATAAATTACAGCAAGAAACTAAATCTGAAATACACCTAATCTGCACTTGCAGTAATTGGGATCTGCTGCGTTGTTTTGCTCCTGTACCACAGTACCAGACACCAGAAATAGGGAACAGAGCAAAAATACGGTGTGACAACAGAACGCTACAGATCTTCTCTATGTTTGACATAAAAAAGACTATTTAGAAAGTTCAACTGACCTTGTTTTTAAAGTGTCTGCCATGGATATGAGTTTCCAGTGACTTTTGTTTACCAGCCTATCCTACAGTGGTATATGAAATGCCTTTTCTCCCGTTCCTGGACTGGTGAAGTGCTGTTTCCTACATTTAAGGAAAAAAGCAATCTTCCCTCCCTTGTGGTGAAAAGGAACAGTGGTGACCATTCATTAGCTCAAGACACAACTGGCCAATACTCACTCACAGCTTACAGCTCTTCTGGAGCACACAATCCTTTTAAAGCAGAGCAGTCCTGCAGTGACTGCCACAAGTTTCATCCAAACTTTTGCTGAATTCAAAAGATTCCTACAGATACAAGCAAAAGACAGCACAAGTTAATTCCAGGAGATGCTTTTCTGTATCCACGGTTATGAACTACTGTGATGCCCTGCTTAGAACTAGGCTGCAGTATGTACATTATCCAAAGCCCATAGAACTCTTAAATGAGCCAGTGGGAAAGCCAATTTAAAAAAAATTTCCATTATCCATTTAGCCATGCTACTTTCACAACACAGAAGCGTGCAAGCAGATCTGTAGGCTTCATTACACACTGCAAATACTTGCGACTGACTTACTGTCGGTTATCCCGTGGCCTACAGCAGCCACATACAATGGCCTTTTCTCAATGTTGACAGAGACGAAACCAATAAATTTTTAAGGTTGTGCATTTTTCACTTAAGACTTGTTTCTCTCTATCCCTAATTACACTGAACAGTGACTTTCATTTCACTATTCTCTGACATCTGATTCCTTGACTGGAACATGCCCTTAAACATTCAAACAACAAGGTCCTGGTTTTCAACTTCTCCCCCAGAGGGTAAGAAAGGAAAACAAAGACTCCAGCATTGTAAAAGCAAGCCCTAACTGTTCTTTTCTGAGAACAAGAATCTCACTTTCCTGCTCCCTTGCAACTGATGCTGCTATAAGTCACTGAAGTGACTCTGCTACACACTTCCAAAGACAGAATTGGTACTAACAGAAACAGAAGTGCTGAAGAAAGACGTGCCCCTAAAGCAGACAAATTGTTCAGGCTCCAGGCTATGCAAGCAACACACACTGACAAAGAGCTACGTATTTGGAGATGAATTCTAGGTACACACCTCTTGAAAACCAGGAACATAAAATCCAGAAAAGCTTTCAAAAACAGTTAGAGGTAAACTTAAGGGGAAGGAAAAAAAAAATAAGGAGAAAGGAAAAAAAGCCTTCCTTGTGTGGCAGAAAGTATCAACAGAGGTGCTCTCTGCATCTCCCTGACCATCAGACAGACCATCTCTGCAACTCTCGAAATAGTTCAGAGCAAAGTTGGAGCCAGAGACCAGTTTTAGGACATTGCCCTAGTTAAAACCATACAGCTTTCTACCAAAAGCTGCTCTCAAGTTCTGTCCTGGCAGGGTACCGGTCATGGCTCCTGCTGAAGGGAACTCTGACAGCTGCTTTTGTCATTTGTGGAGAACAGCCCAGCAGGAGCCTGGCAGGGAAGCAGTCTCCAGCCATTAGAAAAAAACATCAGCATGAGCAAACCCAGCAATCCCTAGACAAAGTACTGCAAGGCTGAAAGAATGCTGGTAGGGCCACCAATAATTGAACAACACTGCAGACAAGCACCACGAACTTACCAATGCTTTTCCTAATCCAACCACTGCTGATCCCCAACCCATCAGATACACCCAGCAGTACAAGTGCAGTTGAGCCGCTGAAACCACACTCAGATGGCTATGGATGATGTGTAGATAGGATGGATACTCCAAAGATCTCTTTGCTGTTGTGTTCTTGTCCTTGCCCTGATCTGAGACAAAAGCAGAACAATGTAATTAAGTATTTAACAGCAAAAACACCAAGGGATAATAGTCAACCAAGGTAGATGTTACAGTGACTGCTGCAGTAGGGAGCAAGGAAAATAGCATATATAAATACAAATCTACTGAAACACCATTAAACCAAAAGAACGTAATAAGGATATAAAGACTATAATGTAAGGGAACCTCCTCCATTAAATTTGGCTCTGTGACCAACTATTTGGCTTAAGTAATTTTAAATTTTCTATAACAGTACATAGTGCTCAGTAACAGCTTTCCAGTGAGAAAGAATGGACACAGAATTAGGGTGCTTTTGACCTTCAGAAATCTGGTAACTGCAAAACACAACAGCAGAATAACATTTATAGAAGAGCATTTTTGTTTATAACATTGCAGATGGCCACTGGTTGCACAGCCATTACCATTATCAATGAGCCACATCATATACTTTCATAATGTTGCCCAGAATTCATGGCAGGCCAAACAAGTTCACAACTGTCCAAGTTCATTGTTTATAGCTTCTAAAGATCCAAAAGCTCTCTTCTATGGCTCTGAAATATCATTTATATTCCAAGACGCACTTAGAACAAATATCATTGGTCTTAAGATAGTCCTCTCAATATTCTTTGAAGCAAGTAATTTTATTTAGTTTAGTTTTATTTATTGAACGCTATTAAGTGCCATTTTGAAATTCTAGCTAGATGTTCCTGGAAGAGACATTTCTACATCAAAGCAGATGGGAAGATACTGATAAACCTCTTCTTTTCCTAACATGCTGCAGTAGTATTTATTAATAATTTTTATCCCGTATTTTCTGCATAGTGGTTACATTTTTCCATCCTTACCTTATATAGGGCTCTATTGCTGTTATGATTCCACTTGATTCCAAGACACTGAAAAATCTAAAGGATTTTTCTTCTATTCTTGGCCCAGGGTGCCTCTCATGTACCATTTACATGAGGTTATCAACACATGCATTTTCTGTAAAGTTTTATTCATGGCTATCATTTTCCCTATTTATTTAACATAATCTGTAAATATTGGCACATAAACATATTTTAATTATTTCACATCTTCTTTTAACAACTCTTGAATCAGGAAAGACCTCCAATGCTCAGTTTGCTGTTTTGATGACCTAGTAAAGCACTTGCAAGGAAATTCCATTAATCATTTTACTTCCACATTCAAGTTTTTTCTTTTCCTCAGGACTCTTTTCATTTTGGTTAATGACCCATTCCAAAAACAGCTGCAGATCACCAAACACCTGTCAAGATGTTTATTTATTGCCTATTAGAACTGCAGCCGCTGCAACAAAGCAACCCTTTACTTCAGTTTTTCTAACTGACCAATGTGACACATAATCGTTTTCCCTGCATGCACTCCATAACCCAGCACCCCCCACAAATATCATCTACATTGTGCTTTCACTTCAGAGGTGGATGTCACCAGCACAGCTTGTTCAGACACTTTCTACTGTAAAGTAGAAAAATACAGGAAAATGCATGCTGTGGTTGCACTGCAACAGGTTCCCCATGGAAGCCCAGCAAGATCTCAGCTGCATTTCAAATCACATCTGAAAGAAGAAGTTGATGTTTATCAACCTGCCTGAGGCACGGCTTAATGACCTGGACTTCCAGATGACCAAATCCTCTGCTATCATCTCCACAGACTGCTGTAGCCCCTGCACTGAAGCACATTTATTTTCTTATTTTTAAATGCCTAAGTGAGACATTTCCATGGGAAGCCAAAACATTTTAAGAACAACTTATTCAGAAACAGGGTAAAAGGTGATACACAGTTACTCTGTATGGACTAACAAACATAATGGACCCCCAGATCTAATCATGAGTAAGTAATGTTTTCAACAGGAAAGGTATACACAAAGAAACAAATCAAAGATGTTCAGGTTTTCTTTTGATTATGTCCATATAACATTATGGAGGTAACATACACACAAGAGGTTAAGAACATACACACCACAACAGAATTATGACACAATTTGCTTGATAAACAAGCAAGCCAACTCCTCTGAAAGGAGAGGAGGCCCAGAGTGAGGTACAGGCCACTCAAAAGCAATGCACTGTGCATTTAGCAGAGAAACAGGAGAAAATTCTAACTCTGTGGTCCTCTCAATAACCATTTATTTTCTCTGTTGCTTCCTTTCTCTTTGCACCTTTGCCAACTTTTCTCTCATTCTTTTCCCACAGCGAGGCACACTTCATACCATGCCACACTAAGCAGGAATCCACATGAGCAAACAAAGTTTGTGACTGCAGCTGTCTGGGAACCATATAATAATTAAGGTTGGAAAAGATTTCTAAGATCCAACCATCAACCCATGACCACCGTGCCCACTAAACCATGCCCCATACACCACATCTACATGCTTCTTGAACACCTCCAGGCCCCCTGTTGCCACTGCCATGAGGAGCATGCAGAGGAACTTAAATGAGGCAGTGGTACACAGAGAGCAGCAGACAGCACTGTGCAACAGTGTGCTCCCCCCCCCTTCTTTCTTTCTCCCAGCTTCCTTCCTCAGCCTGGCCTCATAAATAAGGCCTTGCACAAGCAACCAGATTAATGGGGCAAGGACTATTGCAGATGAAACAAACCACTCTAAGAGGGAGGTGGGTGAAAAAAATGCACTGTTCAACTCTTCTGGCCTGTGGAGGTGATCTCAGCTTCATTCCCTGACCTTCCTCCTTACCTTCTGGCAATCCTAGGATGATTTTTTACTTATAGCATCGTGAAAGTGGAAAAAATATATATTTTTACAAACACAGTCTAGAGGTACATATTTGTGTTATCTTTGACTTAGGAGAGAACTACAATCCAGTAATTTCTTTTACATGAATTGGAAGAGTCTTACACCAACTAACCCCTCCCATTTTGTGTGGGATGTAATTACCTGAGAAAGCCTTACTTTCAATGCACCACATATATTATAAGCAAGCTGTGTTGTTGCTATCTTTACATTGAACCAGCAGTTAAAATTCACACATGACAGAACAAAACATTCAGTCATCTCAGCTTGTAGGTCACCTCAACTACAGTCAAATTCTTCCCAGTTTTTCCTCTCTGTCTTGTCATCTAGAACAAAATCATTAGGCAACGTCCATCAAAGATGTCAAGGTGAACGACTTTTCTAGTTCTTCAACACTGGTAGGCTCCCAAGGATAAAAAATAACCACTTTCTTCCTTTCCAACATGAGGAAACCATTATCACTAAACCTGCCCTTTATATTCCCTACATCCAGAGTAACAAAAGGAGCAATTGCAGTAGTCTGAAGATCAAATATATAGACATCATCTTGTTGCGATACAGTGGCCTGGAAGAAAAAAAGAAAACACCACATTTGATTAAAGTTATTCTTATTTTCCCATTATATTATTGTAATATATTCTGGAACTAAAAGGTCAAATACAATCATGCAAAAACCGCAAACATTGATGATAGCTTTTCTTCAGAACAACACAGAAAATGTGTTGTGAAAAATGAAACTAAGGAGTGTTCTCCTTTCTTTTGAAAATTACCAAATAAATAGTAATATGATTTATACTCAGAACTTGTATCCTAAACTTACTGTGATGATTTACTGTGGAGTTCCCCCTTTACGTACATACGTCACATATAACCTATAAATTTATGCTCTAAAGTAGCTGGTCCTTCTGATTACATCAGTAACAGAACCACATAGATGCAAAGATGACAAAAGTCACAGCAACACAAGAGGTCACCTCTTCCTAACAGAACAGTCTTTATGCTACATTGAAAAGGCAGCTATGTTGTGAAATATCAGAACAAGGCCTAATATTAAGTTCTATCAGCAGTTAATCTCTCTTAGGCTTAAAAGCACAACCAGGATAAAATTTCATGGAGCAGTGTCCATTCCCTGTCAAGAAATGTTATGATACATTGTTTTTAAATTCCAATATGTAGAGAGCAAAAAATGCAAAAGACACATCCCGTTTAAAAGAAAAACAACTCTTAATTTTTAAGAAAAAATACATGTTGTTTGTATTTTGTGCTAACTGAAGAAACAGTAAGCAACACTATGAAGGGTAGCACTTGGATTAGCAATATATTTGAAAGTCTAGTTAGATTATTAGTAACTATGTATAGAAGCACCACCTTCTCATGAAACAGAAATATTTTTTAAATCACAGCTAAATATGTTCTTAAAATTCCTACTCTGCATTTATCCCTGCTAGCTATCCTTACTAGCTGCTACTGCAGAGACAACGCAGCCATGGGAAAAAGGCATGGAATTTCCCAGCAGTGCTCCAGTTGCAGAGCTTTTATTATTGGTGATGTCATCCTCAAAATATAAAAAAGCAACCCAGCATGACTCAGACTCCAGATTGTGCCACCAGCTGAAAAAAATAAATAAAAAACAGACTGGTTTCTTTCCTTTGTATACTCAGAAAGCAGGCCCTGTTGCCATCAAAGAGATAAGAGGGGAAAATCTAGCCCATTTTCTTTTTGTAAAGCAATTATGCTGGTCTAGATTTAAAGAGATTAAAGACCTCTATTCTCCCCTTGTTTAGTTTAGCACTAAAGAGCAAGGCTGCAGTCTGAAAGCCACATGTGAGAACACACAGGTTCCCATTCAGCCACTCTGCTGACTAAGAATTTTGCAGTACGATTTACATACTGAAAAGTGAAGCTTAAACTAAATTTGTGTGTGTGCATGAGTATGTACACACACACACAGAGCAAGCCTGCATATACTTATATAGAAGTAAGCTTGCAAGGAACAGGAGAAATGCAGGGAAAAGCAGTAAATGGAGTAAGCAAACATGGAACACTTGAATGCTTTTGTGTCTGTTCAGAAGACTGCCACACTTCACAGATATTATGAAACAATCACTGTTAGGCAAATCTTAGACCCATGTCTGGAGGGCAGGGATTTGCAGAACAAGGAAATGAGTATGCAATATTGCATGTTAGCAACGTTACACTGATCTAAAAGAGCTTGAGAACTTCAAAAAGAAATACTGTTGACACTAATGTACTACACACTCAGCTGAATTACCTTAACCTGGTACCAACCTACAATGACAAAACAAATGAAATGGAGACTTCATCATTAAAAAAACAAACAAATAACAAACATACATGGAAAAAACAGTGTTAGTCAGATACGCAAGTGGTGACAGAAAAAAAAACCCACATGACTTTGAACTCCTCTACATAGAAGCTAAATTACTGCAGCTAAGGAGACAGAACATTCAGTGGAAGCAGAAACTAAGAGGCAAACAACTCAAAATACTTGGATCAGCAAAACCAAATACAGTAATTTAAGATGGCTTACACTAAGTTGTGTCTTTTCCAATCCGACAGCATCCTTCAGGGATGAAAGGAAGTGATGATTCATTGGACTCTGGAGTCCATCTTCTCCCACAAGGTAAAAAGAAACAACACAGCTTTTCCTGGTACAATTTCTGCATCTTTCCAGCAAGGCATTTATGGACTCCTTGTAGATGGAAAAAGCACTTTGTGCTTTAACAGTCACACCATCTTTGGCAAGAGTGCATACTGGCTCCAGAGAACTCCAGGAGTTCACAATGACCTGTTCAGACACCACAAAGCTTAGCACAAGAAAAGTTACATCTGCAAAAAACAACCCAGTATCCTAGATTTCCTGATACTCATTGGAAGAGTTGTTCTCCTGACAGTACCAGATGATTTTCACCTCTACTAGCAAGAAACTCTACAAGAAACGATTTAAACAATCACTATTGAATAATAAGACCATTACATAAATCTAACAACATGTATGTATGTTGCAGTCGGTCTGGATCTGTTGCTCTTCTCATCTGTAAAGTTTTTTTTGTTGTTGTTTTTTAAAATCTCTAGGCTCCTTGAGAGGATGGTGTTGCTAATTCCTCTCAGGAGTGTGCTGAAAAATGGAGTTATTAAGTGACTGATTTGTTGACTTTTTTTCTTTCATTCAAGTTCCTCTGCCTGATTTAAAAAGACAAATAGACAGATTTCTTAATGTCGCTCAAAGTTATCTGACATAACTCATCTTCAGCTCTAACTAAGCTCTGACAACACAAATGTTCTCCTTGCAACAGCATCCCTGATGTTGCTTCCAGCAGCCATACACCTTTTTCTAGAGGTTTTTCTAAGCTCTAGGAGATCCTTGTTCAGCCAAGCCAGCCTTCTGCCCCACCTGCTTGACATCGAGCATTTTGGAATTGCCTGTTCCTGTGCTCATAGGAAGTGACACTTAGGTGTCACTTAAGAAGTGACCAGCACTGACAGACTCCAATGCCTTCAAAAGTCATTTCCCAGGGTACTATAAGACAGCCTGAAATCAGCTCTCCCCAGATCCAGGGTTGAGGTTTTAGAGGCAGTTTTCTTCCTACCACCAAAGATCTTAAATTCTATTGCTTCATGGTCGCTATTAAGCCACCAATTGCCATTTCAACTGTGAGACCATCTGTTCACAAGTAAATTGCATCGTGTTAAGTTAGGGAATGGATTTACAGAAGTTTGTCTATACGAAGATGCGTTCATTTAATTTTCCTGTATTCAGTAGCTGACATTCTGTAGCAAGAGACATGAGAGTAATTGAAGAGGTGCCACTTACCTTCAAAGTCAGCTTGTGGTCTGTGTGAAAATCTGAGATACCATAGATGTACAACACGCCGTTATCTTCATAGGCCACAGGCAGCAGTGGGGAAAAGAAGTTTTGGGCAAAATAATGGAGCAGTTTCCACTTTCCACCATACTCTGGGAAAGGGATAAAAGGGAGAAAGATTCAGACAAAATCTAACTTTACCTTGGCACACAATACCTTCTTGTGCTTTCAGGTGCTGCTTTAACAGAATAATGTCATTCTTATTTCCTTTCAGGCTTGGTTCTTCTCTGGAATGAATTTGATGCTGTTGAAAGATTTTTTTTTTTTTTTGAGCTTTGCCAAAAAGTCAGATTTTTAAAAAAATTTTAGTCCTACCATTGATACACTGTCATTCAATAAAGGAAAGCCTCAAACACGAGAGACCTGAACATAACTGACACAGCATAGTTCATGTTAAGCATGCAGCTAGACCCTCTATGTTGTTGAGAATACAGGCAAAGACACAGGCATTAGTGGCATTGCCACTGACACCCACCATTGTAAGGAGACAGACACAATGGCCTGCCTAATCTCTCTCTTCCCTTTCTCTCAGTTCTCCTTTCAGTTCTTCCCCAGAAGACCAGGAGCAATGAAGCCCAAGTATTCAAACCAAGGACAGATCCAAGTTTGGCAAAATGAATTTGGCAAGGTCTAGAAATAAAGCTCACTGTATGGGATTTACTGAAGACATGCTGTAGATAAGCCAATACCTCATTACTTTTAATATTGACAGTCTATCATTAACAGATAAACTCTGTCTCCTCTCCAAAAAGAGTAACTTTGCCAGATGAAAGACTGCCACACAAACATTTTGAAATAATTCTCTCTCTATTTATTTTCTACCTTGTATCCTCTATCAGCATTTTCATTCTCTTTGCTCAACTGTTTTGAAGTAGCACTAAAAGCAGCAAGTCAGATGCATTTTCTCATGAAAAAAAACTTAGATATCTACTTCCCCCCCCCCCCAGTTCTTTGTTTTATACAGCAGGTTTAAACTTCAGGGATGCTGGAGAAGTGTTTCCAGTAACACGCTGATGTTTTTAACTTGTAAGCACTTCGCAATTAAGGACTTCATATCCAGAGTAACATAGGTCTTGAAAGGGTGTGTTTGTGGCTTTCATAGGCAGACCTGAACATGCTCAGCTTGCACTTCAGACAGACATGAATGAACTTCATGGAGAACAAAGTGCATTAGCTGCAGCTCAGTACCCTGCACATCACCTCGTTTTAAGCAAGCTCACAACGCAGTCAGCTAGATGGGTGAACAGACAAGAAAACTTGAATCTGCCTGGAAAATTCATATAAAAAACTGAACTGTGTTATAACATCAGACTTGCCAACAAAATAACACTGGCATTCATGCTAATTGTGCTGAGGCAAACTGAAGAGACAAAGCCTGAAAAATTATATTAGAAGAGGCTGTACAGTTTCTTCAAAACAGGCAGTTTGCTGCACTGATGAACACAGTGAGCATATTGGTGCCACTCAGCACATGAACAAAGCCATGTTGTTTCATTCTGAAGACAATTCCTGGTAGACAGCACTGCTGCTCTGAAGTACAATTCTTCCAAAACCAAGGAGTGCAAACAAATTATTCTTTTGGGCCATAAAGTTTGAGGAGATGAGAGATTTGGACTGGGAACGGCTTACCTAAAACACACCAAACTATGAGCCAGTATCTTATTTGAAAAATAATAGCAGCTGTCCTTGCATGAGAAATGAGCACTGCACCAAAGCTCAGGCTCTGGGAGGGTCTGAAATCTCGGAAGTCTTCAGGACTGCCAAAAGACTTTCAGGAATTCCAACTGTCATGCAGCAGAAGCTTTTCATTGTAGGCCTCAGTCAGAGCCCTCCGTAAGCACAGACAAGACACCCAAAATGGGTTGAGGTTTCCAGTGCCCACTGACCTGATCTTTTTCTTTAGTTTAATTTACATGATGAAAACCTAGACTTCTGCTTGTCTTAAGTACAAAAACAACTGAAGTAGAGCAGTTTCTGTAACTTAGCATAGTATAAATTCCTATTTACCCTCTACTGGGCCTGACCCTCCATTTCCCCTGTGCCTTGATTCCTGACTGATTTTCTTTATGTAACCACACTGTAGTAGCTACTGAAGGGAAAAACAGGTTTTCTACCTAGGCAGTAAACATAAAGATCCTCAGATAACTGGTACTATGGAGGAAACAATACAGCGTAAACTTGGCATTATACCTTTGTAGAGAGAAAACAACCAAGCAAACAAAAAAAACCTCCACAATCGGTGAACAACAGCAAACAAGCCACACACTTAAAAATTTTTACCATATCAAAACTCATTCTAGGTTTCAACTACTATAGCTATTGTTTTAAGATGTTTGCAAACATTAGTCTGCTTACCTGAGATTAGCTTTTTAAGGTTGATATATCCTTTCCCAAAAAAGCCTACAGCCACTTGATGAACAAAACTAGACTGCTGGAGCAGGTTCACACAGAAAGAGACTTTTAAAGGTAACTTTTCCAGGAGAAGGATCTTGATAATACCATCGTCAAAGTAACTTCAGACAGCACTGAAGTTCACTGATAGAAAAGTCGCATTTTTCAGCTCATCACAGAGTCAGTTTCTTGATTTAAAATTAGGCAAGTTGCATATAAAATACTCCTCCTGCTTCAAAAATGAATGCCAGAAATCTAGACATTAAACCCAGAAATATCTCAGGATAGCTACTTAAACCTTCCTGTTTCAGGTAGGCATAACAAAGATAACAGTCCAAAGTTAGTTAAAACAGCCCTGGAGTGGTTTATTCCACTTCCTTCTACTCCTCCCTCAACATTTAAATGAATTCTTGAAAATCCAAGTTTCCCATTTTTTTTCTTTGTAATAACATGGGTCTGCACTCTTTGCAATACCAAACTTCAGAAAAAGAAATGAAATTAGGTTTGCAAAGACATGTCACCAGCCTTTTCTGGCTGTTCCCAGAAATTATCTACACTCATAGCTCACTCATGTGAGAACAAGCAGATCTTCTCCCTGGAACAGATTTTCAATTAATCACATCACTAAATGCAACCTGATAAGTATGCAGGTAGTTCTTCTCTCACATCACTCTCACAAATTCAAATCTATTACTCTTCATAATAGCTTACGGTGTCACCTCACCAAGGGCTTTGAATATTGAACCTGCAATAAAAGCCAGTTCTCTCTTCAAGGGAATCTCATGACAACTGAGTTGGGTACCTTAAGGTGACAGTTATGGGGTAGGGTGATAAATTGCTGCATATGTCACAGCACTCTTCAAAACACACAACACGCATGCTGAAGCGGTCAATGTGGCACAAAGTGTTCCACAAACAGGTGCTAACAAATAAAACCCAGTTGTAGTATAACCTGTTAAATTCTGAACAGCAGACAGAAATACCGCACTGTTTTCATTTTATTCCAAGTAAAATCATGAAGGCGAGTTGAAATGAGATATCTGCTCCTCATTTCACTAGGAACCATTTCCTCTTGGTACAGGAAATTATACAACCACTTCCTTGGGACTCTGTGAAATAACAGATTTAAATAAGAGGCACTTTCGTGATACCACTGTGCCAAGACACAGAAACACGTTTTTGAAGTGCAAATAAAACTAATTTATCTGAAGTTTTGCATAATTTCAGCTATTAGCATTTCAAAAAATCCCTCTACTACACTGCCTAATTAAATGAATGTTAAACCTTTCCTCATTTCCACTGAGGAAATAGAGCAAAACAAAGGGACAGCTGCTTCTCTGCTGAGCTTCTTTTCTGTAAACTAACTTCAGCAACACATGAATAATTCAAATATTTGATGCATTTTCTACAATGACATCGGCTCTGTACTTGAAAATACACATTTATGGTCTTCACAATCACTTCATCTATTAATACACCTCTGTCTTTATAAAAAGATATTTTTTCAAGCATCAATCTTCATTCTGAGGCATTGAAAGTCTAAGAACAGTCGTTGCTAGAATCACAAAAATGAGCATTATGATATTCTCTTTCCTCATATAAGTCCAGCAATAAGAATGTTAGAGTTGGACCCCTGTAAATAAAATAGTCTGCTACTTCTACTGCTTTGCTTTTCGCTGTTAGTGGTTGTTCCTTTGACTAGATAAATACTAAAAAGTGACAGGGACACTCCCAGAGAACTAAAAATAAGACAGGGAAGGTGGGGTAAGCTAAGTTTCTGAAACAAGGCCAAATGGCATTTTTTTTCTAAGGACAGATCGAGAACTTCACACTACCTCCAGGTTTTTCTAATCCATTCTTATTTCACCACACACAAAATTCTTAAGGAAATATTTTCAAAAACAGAATATTTGACAAATAACCAAAATCAAAAAGAAAAAAAAATTGAAATCCTATTTAACTGTCATTGAACAGCACCTCCATTTCAAAATGACTTCCAGACAAAACATTCAAAATATGAAACACAGCCAGTTCTCTCATACCAGTTCTCTCCTACCACACATTCCTTCCTTATTCCTTATTTATATGAAGAGGTATTCCTTACCTCTTCATGTGCCTCCTTACTCCATTCTAGTGTTCTAAAAAGAATATGTATTATAAAGAATAAAAGGAGATATCACGTGTAGTTTAGCTAAATAGCATATTAACAGAATAATTTAGTTACAAAGTGAGATTCAACTCACCTGACATTAAGTTAGAAACCAAACCTCAGCTAGTTATCTTATTCTACAAAGAACTCTTCAGAAGCTATATGCTGCGTGAGAGGTGTCATAAAGTTCTACAAAAAGCAAATTCTGCAGGGATAAGATAATTCATCTCACTTACCATGACATTGGAGGATGCAATAACCATCTCTACCAAGTGACTATAGAAGAAATAAAGATGTCTAAACATTAGATACTACATCCAGTCTTTTTCAGGACAGGATCACAGTTCCATAGATAATTTTATTTATTTATTTATTTATTTTAACAATGCACTACTGCCTGCTGAACTGAGCTGTTTTCATGGTTTTACTACAGGAGGCAGGGGGGACAAAATCATCAAAATACAACTGTGCAAAGCAGAATTTTAAATATAGGTACTCCTTCTTACTCTTCCCTATCTTGCCCTGTCTATTCTCATGCAAGGTGGGTGGGTGCACCTTTGTACAGCTGAGTCAACCAGTATAATCAGGGATTTCCAGGCCCTTTTGGAGACAGAACTTCTCATAAATTTCCAAGAAAGATTTCCAAGGGAAAAAAAAAAACAAACTCCCTTGCAAAAAAAAAAAAAAAAAGCATAATTTGTGTGGAAAATGAGGTTGCACCCCCTAGTCTTAACCATCACTGTTTCCTAGTAGACAGCTTTATCTGTCTTCAATGATTCCCTTATTTCCTTTGGAGAAACATGAAAAACATGTTTTCAAGAATTAGGAGTTACATAGGATTTTAAATTCTCTAAGCTAAACCCTTCTAGAACATAGTTATGAATTGGTGGCTACTAAATCTGAACTTCAATAGCAAAACCCACAGTAAAGGAATTGCTTCGTTCCTTATCCTCTTTGGCAGACTTGTAGGATGATTCTATAAAACACTCTCCTGGGAAGTACTTCTAAAAGATGGACAGAAACAAAGTATGCAAAGTCACTGAAGAGAGACTGCAGAGCCTTACTTCTTACTCTGGTATTTCCAGTTGAAGAAACCAAGGACTGGCTGGTACATTTTATCAGACTGTTGCAAAACTTACCCAAAGAAGACCATGAAGGTGCCTGCCAGATGTCATTGAGCTGCCAATACAGAGCTCCCATTGTGTGTCCTTCTCCCTTGATTATTTCACTTCGACTAGAACGATAGAATTCAGTTTCTGTCTTAACGCACTGAGCCTGCATCACCTTGAGTCAAACACATTAAAAAATTAGTTATTTTACTCTACTTTACTTTCAAAGTGTGTGTATTTACTCAGTGAACACAGACTTCACAGTAACAACACACACTTTCAGACACAAATTCCCATTGTACATTCAAAATTGTGCACCCAAAGAGCAATCTTTTCTCACCCGCATTCATGTTTCTTCTCAGCTTCCCCATCTGATCTTTAAAAAACACTTTCAATAATTTTGCATTGGTCAGGTTCTCGATAGAAGCTATATAACCAGTTATTTTCATCACAAAGAGTATTAATTAGGATGGTTAAAGAAGTCACAAAATGAAGGAAAAAGTTACCTTTGAGCTGTCCTAAAGAATAAATATTAAACTTATAGTTAACATTGATAGCCAACTTTATTCTCCTTGTCATTTTTGCAATTCCGGTGTTCTTAAATTGTTTAACTTGTTAGTAAAGCCTCTACAGACTTCACCCTGTACTCCCATAGCTTTCCAGAAACTCCCATAGCTTTCTGAGTCAGGACCTCACTATGCAAGTTTCACCCCTGTTTTCAATTTCACAGCATCATCTATCCTTGTTCTCTTGTCAGCAGTGCTTAAAGTTCTCCAGCTGTTTTGGTTTTGTATAAAACTTGCTGACAGCAGCTCTCAAACATCAAAAACTTTGTCAAATCCAGTTATTCCCATCAAGAGCATTTCTGAAATTCTTGGAACACAACAAAAAAGTAACAGCACTTTAAACATAGTAATATCATTTGTAAGTCACAAAGAAATTGCAAGGAAAAAAGCAAGTGTGAGGCAAAACTACTTCAGAGGAAAAGCAAAATATAATCCACTGATTAAAAAAAGAAAAAAGCATTAATATTGGAGAAAACAACAAAATAAAAGCTACTTATGATCACACAGACAACTGCAGCCTCTACAAATAATTTTGTTTCAAAAACGAATGTATTCCTTACGGCAAAAATAGAAACAATACGTGGGCCACATGAAAAGCAAAGCATATGAAGAATAACACAGAGTAGTCCCAGGAAGAGTTGTCTACCAAGGAAGACCAGAATGTCCCTACATCCCTAGTCAGCAATGTAAGTGTGCCTTGCAGAGGACAGAGATCAAGACAGACAGACTTCTGACTTTCTCCTGACTAAGCCAGTTTCTGCAAAATTCTCCGAGAAGTATTCCAGATCTTCTTTGATGAAAACTGCATTCTCTACAGCAAATGAGAGACAAGCCTGTTCCAAATTATACTGGACTCTCCAATACTCCAGTGCAGAAACTGTTTCTGTATGAATGAACATTACCTAACAGATTAGGTCCAGTTTCAACTACTAATAGTGACTATTGGAACAGCTACTTATACTGAAGATATCACTGTTACCTGAGTGAGGTAAATCGTATCTTTAAACTTTTTTATGGGATCAGTGGTCAGGGGAAGCTTGAAATGATATCCAATCTGTTGAAGCATTTGGTCATTGCCATTTTCATGGTGTTGTCGATGGAGAGAGAAATTGCTCGTGTATGACCAGTCCACAGCAGAGGAAACCTTATACAAAGATAAGTAAAATATCAGAATGATGATTGACAGGTTATTCAGGAAAAGGTATCTGTTACAGTCTGCTGGCATCGCTCAAAAGCATTAAAGTGGGCAATACATTTTTAGAGCACATCATGCAGTCAAAGAAGAATTTTTAGTCAGTAATGCTGTTTGCTCATACTCTTTGTACTAACACCTGAAAATTGACAATGCTTCTGAACCTGCTCAAAAGGCTCAGTAGCATGACAGTTACTTGTTCTATGACTGAGTTTGACCACAGATTTGTTTGGGTTCACAGTAATCAGAAACAATTATTTGAGATGAAAGAATGTACTCTAGTCAAATACATGTAGGCTTAAAGGCGCACATTTTGTATGTTCGAAAGTAAGAAGCTGTATTCCTTCCAGGCTAATAAATATCAAAAGCTAGCAGGGCTATAAATTCTAGTAATACACATTCAAAACTACTGCTACAATAATCTGCCTCTGGAACCAAATGAGCATGAAACAGTTGGTTTTTTTTTTTTTTTTTTTTCCCAGCTAAGGACAATAATACCTTATAGCTCATACAGCTTCTACAGTTAAGCTTTCATTGTAATTAAATGTTTTATTTAAATCTGTTCTACTGTAGGTCAGATTGATTTAAAAATTTTCATTTTTGTTCATATAGATGATCATACTGATTATGTATCAGATAATATACTTAACCCAGCAAACTGAAAGGAACATTTTAAACTCCTTTCAGATGCATGCATATCAACATGATATTCATCTCTGAACAAATGGACAGAAAAACAGAATGATGCATCTCTGCTTGAACTAGAAAAAAGAAAAATCAAACAATATACAGCATCTTGATTTAATAGGAAACAAAACCAAACCCTCTCCAATATTTTTTTCTTTATATATTGAATATTAGCAAATAAGTTGATAAAAGCAATAAAAAGTAGTAAATGTTAGAAGTCAGCACAAATCAGCACTGGTTGTGGTTTTTGTATTTCTAAATGGACCTAAACACAGCCACAGAAATATGCTAGGCAATCATCACTAAGCTATATATTAAAAAGAATTAATATTAAAATTGATAGTCACGTAACATTCTCCCATCTATCAGGCACAGCCACCAATGTTTCAGTATGAGTGATAATATTGCTTATCTTTTATAGATCATATCCAAGGGAAGAAGGACCCGTAAGACAAGTCCACTTGAAATTAAGCTAGTGGCCAGGGTTGGGCAGCAACTTAACATTTCAATCTATATACGATTCTTGGGCTCTTCAAATGGTGAAAAGTGCCAGTTACTGGTTACAAACAGAAAATAATTTTTAAAATTCATTTAATTATAAAAATAATCAAGACTGTTTCCTAGTGTTCCTATCATGGTAGCCCTAATAAACACTCTTAATTGCATTAAACTTGTTTTTTCTTGCACTGACAAGGCAAATTTTTCAACCACTGAGGAACGATACAGTCCAGTATCTTCCCCTCCTTCCACAGCACTACACACTTCTATCCCACCTGCCATGCATCACACCTCACACTGCATTATCCCAGCTGCAGTCATGATTTGTTGGAAAGAGATTCACTACCCTCACTAAATGAGAGCAGAGGAAACAATAAGGTTTGGAAGATCAGCCTTACCTTTTCCAGCGTACTGAAAGATGGCCAGGATTGAAATCCATATTCTGAAGCAAAACGAGTTCTAGGATACACTGACCAGTTCCAGCAGTCACTGCTATAGTCATAAAAGTGAGTGTCACCATAATGCGTGTCATAAGGATTTTCAGAGAGCCAGCCCTCTTTAATTGACTCCAAACCATTGGTAGGACTGGATACAACAAAAGGACGACTTTTATCTTCCTGTGATTAGGAAAAAAACAAAACAAAACATCACCACTACTTCTTATAAAATGATTGGCTTTTATCATCTAAATATCTGGAATGTATTCTGAAAAGGAAGAGGGCAAAAAAGAACAAGCTTTTTCCAAATTTCTGAGTCACCACTTAGGAAACAATCCTCTGTGACAGTCATCATCTTTACTAGCTTAATTAGCTTCTTATTCCTCCTCCTGGAAGACAGTTAGGCATGATATTGCTTGCTCTACTGTTCTAAGGGATTCTTTTCCTCACATCAAGAGATTTGCTATCTTTATATACTTCTAAATTCTTAATGAAAGCTATTTAAAAGTGCATCTCATGAAAAATAAACCCAAAGAATATTAATATTTGAATACTGTGACCTCTTTACGTAAATCATTACTTTTATTGTGCTTTTGGAGCAATACCACCATGATTTTTTCCTCTTTGTTATTAAGTAGTCACCTAAATTTAGTCTCAACAAAACCAAGATATTCTGCCACCAATGACTGCACAGTAGCATTGTAGGTTATTGTCACTGTTGCTGACTCAGCACATCAAAGTAGATAAGACTATACCAGGAGTTACATTTAAGACTATTCAGAGCAGCATTTATTTATAACCTCAGCAGATTTAGTGTACATCATCTTTTATCAGTACTCTACAAAGCACTGTAGGAATCGTTCTGCAGGTATAATTCATTTTTCACTCTACTTCTAAGACAGAGGCCTGAAGTACCACTGTCACAGATTACAGCAACTGGCTCCAACACAGTAAAGCTGTGTTGATACATGCTTCATTTTAAGAAAGAATAGAGCCATCTCTCTCCAATATTTTGGATCCGAGTGATTAACAATTAACTGAAGTACAATTTGTTACAGGATACCTTAGAATCCCCAAAGTCTTTAGCTCAGACTTAGAAGTATTTTAAGTGATACAGTCCTGTCCTGCCAGCAATTACAGATTTCCTCAGCTGGTTTACATTATCATAGAATTGTTTGAGTTGGAAGGGACTCTTAAAGATCATCTAGTCCAGCTTCCCTGCAATGAACAGGGGCATGCACAGCTAAGTCAGATTGCTCAGAGCCTGGTCCAGCTTGGCCTTGAATGTCTCCAGGGACAGGGCTTCCAACACATCTCTGGGTAACCTCTTCCAGTGCCTCATCGCCTTTGCTTTCTTTTATTCAACATAAATCTCTCCCCTTTAAGTTTGAAACCATTTCCCCTTGTCCTGTCACAACCAACTCTGCTCAATAATCTGTTGCCTTCTTTCTTGTAGTTCCCCTCTAGGTACCAAAAGGCCACCACCAGGTCTCACTGGAGCCTTCTCTTCCCCAGGCTGATCAGCCCCAGCTCTTGCAGACTGCTTTTGTAGCAGAGGTGTATTTTACAGAACCTGAAATCATTTAACTGTTAAGTTCCTTCTGACACTCAAAATAGTTGATCTAGGGGTTCAAAATAAAGGAGTGTCCCGGCTCGACAAAATAATGCACAAGTGGACTGTAACTAAAAAATATTATCACAAGCCTGAATACTTCAGTCTGTGGTACACACACTGGTACATCCAAGTCACGCAGCCAACCACAGAAACACCACAGCATATCTGTACCAGCCTCTCAGCTCAAAGGAACTAAGAAATACAGATACCTATATTTTTGCTTAACATTTTGATTGTAAGACACTTAGAATGTGCAATTTCTCAAAAGCAGATCCTTTTTGGCAAGTTCTTTCACTCCTCTGCCTCATTTTCACTATTTCCCTTTTTCTACACCTTTCCAGTAGAAAGATACTATGAATCAGAGTACAACTGCTCTGACAACGTCAGTAGCCTCTAATAAGAAGCAATAACATCACTGCCATGTACATACTGATTGCCTAGCTTAGTGCAAGGGAAAATTTAGATCATGAAGCCCCATAACATAAAATGCACCTCATCCTGAAAATGACAGAAGTTAGACTAGCATTATCAAGCCTTGAAGACAGTAACACCATGCTGGATAACTGGGTTAAGAAAAGACCATTAACACTTTTAGGTTAACACAAAACTTACATTTACCATTCACTAGCCAGGCAAAGCTCTTGCAATATTTTAACCATTCTGCACATCTCTTAGATAAAGGGGATTTAAGAATACCCATCCACGGTTCAAGGATCATTTATAATCCCTATACAGTTATGCAGCATCAATTTGGGACTTCCGAATCAATTTTACCCCACATACGCAAACAAAAGTTAGTTAAACATAGATTCTATGAAGCAATGAGCTGCAGTACTTCCAATAAAGAAGAAACAACTCTACAAGAACTGTGCAAAATGAGCAGTGCCACATCACAATAGACAACATCATTGATTTCAGGCGCTTCTGGTCAGCACATTCACAGTTTATCTCAAATATTTAGTTTCTGTATATTGTAAAACATCATTAGTTGTATTCAAAACAAAAAAAAAAACCCTAAAAGCCATGTATGACAAAAAACAATATAACAACCAAAGAACATGAGAAGGACAAAGTTTGGCACACCTTTTGTTTAACCTACTTTAGCCAAACACTCCAGTCACATACTTGGAAACACACACTGGAAAAATATTATTTTCATGAATTTCTTCAACTGCGATTGAAAGATTGAGGGTTGTTAATCCATCTTACAATATATATCAACAAAGTCAAGACAAAGGAAATCGATCATCTTGATTAATTAATGGGCAAGTTGATTTTTCTCCACTGCAAGTGAAGGCATTTGTGGAGTACACTAAATAGTAAAGAAAAAGGAGACAGAATCGTCTACATTTTCAGGTCATCTTTACATATCTCAGGACATTAAAGACAAAAACAATTTTTTGTTTTGTTTTGAGGATGACTGCTGATTTTAAAGAGTAGCTCACACAAGCAAGGACAGTGCAGTTCCTCAATAGCATGCTCTTTTTCATTTTCAAAGATTATTTAAACAAAAGAAAAAACCAACAACACAAAAGCACAGAAATCCCAAGTTGCTCAAATTGCAAACATTACATCACTTTGCCAAGCCACATCCCCCCACTTTTTCTTGAAATCACTTACAGCAAGAACTATTTCTCTGATGTTCTTCACATAAAGCATCACGTAATCTTTGATATAGACTTCTCTGTCAGCATGTGGTATGGAGAACCAGTTACTTGCAATCGCTGCTTCATTTTCATTGTTACCACTCCACAGAACAACCGATGGATGGGATTTTAACCGCCTTACCTGAAAGACAATTCAGTTTCAGAAGTCAAGCAAAACAATTTATCTTAAAAAATAAAAACAAATAATAATCTATTGGTTACTACTTTAATTATAAGTTCACATGCATATTACATATGCTAGGCTTACAAGTTCCGTGTTTTTACCTAGTCTGTCCATTTTTCCACCCGCTCCAAATCAGACCCAAATGTTTGTATACTTAATATCCTGGCACACATCCACCATACACACACATAGTTCTATTCCCATCTATTCAGCCACAGGTGAAGGGTAAATTCTGTGCTAAGACAAGTTGATATTACTAGAGCTCACGCTAAACATCCTCAAGAGCAGTTTCAACATGAGGAAAGCCTATACTTCTGCCTCACTACTAGAAGCAAATTAAAGAGCACGGTTACATTTGTGTCTATTTAAATGTATATTAACAAATACTGTCAAATCATTTCTAGGATGATGTGTAGGTCTCTCTGAATGTAATGCCTATTTACTTTCACTGAAAATAAAACAGATACAAAGAGCACATTAATACCATTTAACAGAGCAAATTCTCAGCTACAGAACACTCTTTTTCAACAGTCACTATCAGCTGCTATGCATTTTCACTAGTGATGAACAAGAGTCTGCATGCTGAGCTTGTAAAAATCTGCAAGGCCAGCTGAAACGTGACTTACGTTTCAGCAGTGGTGAGACAGTGATGCGAAAGACACCATCTACCACCTCACTGTGCTCTCATCCACTGCTTGGCCTCCATAAACATTCAACAAGCATCAGTGAATGTCACTAGGTGCAATTTTTTCTACATGGAGGAATTCAATTATACACCTCTGCTTTATATATACTTCCATGTCAAGTGTCATAGTATCAGACTGCCCCTCTTCTGCCATCTGCTACTCGGCAACAAAATGTAACAGAATATTGGCAGGAAGGTTCCATCTCTACTACCATACCAACAACATCCACTTCTGATGTCATGGGCCAACACAATGAGGAGGCATTACTTTTGAAGCAGCCCTCATAAATTATTCTCTCAGTCAATACTAGGTTATGATCACATGGACAAAATACCTGATGAGAAACTTCTGCTCTTACTGATTCCAAGTAATCCTGGTTGGTTGGATACAGTGCACACGCAAACATAAAATCCTGCCAAATCTATGAGAAATAGGAAAGAAAATACAAAATAATCTGTTAATAAATAATTTTTCATGTTAGAAATACAGATGCTTACTGGGATGCAAAATACTCTGCCAAGTCAGAAGTTATTTATCTCAAAGAGAATTAAACTGAAACATGTATCTGTTGTTTTTGAAAAGCATCACCAAAACAATCACACTCTCCATGGCATTCATCATGATCATACTCAAATGTGGTTTTCTTCAATATAAAGACTTACAAAATATTCACCCTTAGATAGTAGCTCCTGACAGCCTTCACTGATAAGTAGAGTATTTCTCAATAAGACGGATTTCAATAGTTTTCAATGGAATAATTAGAATCCATGCACTGTTCAGCTATGACCATGAGGGAGTCTCCAGCTGAACAGAACAATTTCAAATTTAATGCTTTGCATGTGTAACACCAAATCCCCATTACTTACTAAAAGAAGAAAGTAATTCTTCTGATGTGGTATCAATACATTTAGCAGGTCTTCAAGTACATTTCTTAACAAAATGCTTCCACAACAAATGCAGACTGATCTTAAAAAGAGCAAATTCTGCTCCATGAGGCAGAAACAAAGAATCTAGTTTAAGAGCTGGTGATCTTTTCCTTTAAAGATCAAGTAGATATCTTGAGAACAACACTAGAGAACAACAAACTCCTTCATTTGTAACTTAAAGAAGAATTAAAAAAAAAAAAAAAAAAAAAAAAAAGAAAGGAAGAAGCCCAGTGAGATGGGCAGGAATTCTTGTTCTATCTGTCCTGTATTTTATTTTTTAAGTGTCATAAGTTAAACTCCTGATAACCTATCTCAAATGGAAAACTTGAAGGACCTTATCAATATAGTGAGTCCTTTCCAACAGACTACACTTTTCTGAATGCCATTCTACATAAATAACAGGGAGAGCCAGCTCAGCCTCTTATTAAATTGTTTTCCTTGCAATGACATTTTGCCATTGCTTTTCCCTATTTCCCAGAAAAAATGTGTGTAATAGATCTATTAATAATTGTTCCAGTCTAACACACTAAGAAAAAGCAAGGCTATTGCTGAAGAACTAATAAGAGTCTTTCAGTGACTGTGGAATCAAAACTCTGTGTACCAAATTTACTCTTTCTCCTGTTGTTTCCTTCAGTGAGCTATCACTGTTTCTCCTTAAACACAGTTTGACTCTAATGCTCTTTTAAGCCTTTGTAAGACCAGTAGAAGGAATAAAACTAAAGTCCTCCAGCATCATCCCGCACCAGAATAAGGGTCTGATTTTCTATATCTATTTGCTGTTCTCAGCGCTGAATAAGATTTACTTCTTTGCATGGAGCATTGCCCAAGCACAGATCTATATGGCCTACTTAGATTTCTAGTGTCAAAAATGAAAGAACTGCAAGTACTCAGAAGCCTTGAAAAATCAGGGCACGCATTCAGATGACTTTTTTTTTTTTTTTTTTTTTTTGGCAAGCACATAAAGCAGAAGGCAGCAAGGTATCAATTTTGTTTCTCTGCTCTTTAACGCTGCAAAGACCGAACACACTTCTTGGGATTTTAATACCTGATGCAATTCAGTCTTCACTCATCTAGTCCCTATTTCAAAGCTTATTAAAATGTATCTCCAAACTTGTATAATCAAAAGATACTCATCTAAAATTATCAGTGTTTACAGCAGGTGTTCCCTTACAGCTATATTTACATTCAATTATAGTTTGTTCAAAAGGGCCCTTTAGATAAAGTCTACCATGCAGCCCAGATGAAATTTAAAAAAGAAAACTGAGTAAAAGAAATTTTTTTTTTTCATTCATTTCCCCAGTAGAGAAAAACATGACTACTTTCTTTGATGTTTTGATTACTCAGAAGCAAGCACAGAAGTTAAACAGATTAGACCCTAAATCCTCACAATGATCTGATTCCAAGGTCTCAAACCTGGGGCATATACTGAAACACTCAGGTTTTTCAGCAGAGCTACTCTCACATGAGTTAGTTCCTAATCACAGCTACAGAGGCCCACAGTATAGCTGTGGCAGAACTACTACTGTTTGAGTTTGTGAATAACTCCCTCCCATACAGTAGTTGTTTCACAGCTAGTCGACTAATTGTTGCAAGCCCCAGTTGATGCCCACTCCAGGACTATAATCCACATCATCACAGTATAAATGTCTTCTTTCTGCATTAAGTAACGTCACTAACACCAATTATTCAGACACTCATTTCTTTCTCTCATTCCTTCCCAAGAGAATAGAAAATGTAGAACTGGAAGAGGTTGGACAGTCCGGATCTGAACAGAAGACGGAGAATTCAAGGCATGAGCCTCTAGCTCAGATTCTGGGGGAATATAAGAGCAGAAAAACAGAGAAAGCAGGGAGAAAAGGAAGATCAAAGTGAGACTCCGGGCAGAGAAGGGTGGCAGAGAAAAAAAAAAAATGAAGACTGCAGACTTGTAGCCTTAATTGAAAAATAATAATATAAACAGTCCAAAACATCACTTCCAGTTTCAACAGACAGCCTCAGTAATGAGCAACAATTAAAGTTAAAAAGATATATATTTACAAAAATAAATTTTATATATATATATAAATTATAAAAAATATACAAAAACCCTCATATATATATATATATATAATTGTTTACATATATATGAGCGTTTTAATAAGTTGTACATATCCATATATACATATAGAAGGTTGATCCAACTTCTCAGATTGGTACTCCACCATGTATCCTTTGGAAAGATGGTTAGAACTTGTGTGTTAAATTCTCTTATTTGACTCGTTTACAGTAGTTTTTTATTTACAAGCTCGTGTTTCCAAATACACAGCCTGTATCATTGTTTTTTTTACCATTATTCCCAGTTCATCACAAATATCGTAGAAATCATCTTGTTCATATATTCCTCCTCCCCAAATCCTAAGTGCATTCATGTTAGCATCTGCTGCAGACTTCAAGAGTAGCCATAATCTGTCAAATACAATAAGAAGATTTACACAACCTTGATAGCAGTTTCTAAGGTTATATCACAAAAAAAATCTCAAACATTCATCTCTGAAAAGCAACCAAGTAATTCAGACAGAAGCCAGTCTATGTTGATACCTTCTAACCCTGCATGTCTGGAGAGAGATCTCAAAAAGCAATTTTTTGTGTAAACAAAGTTACTTGGTCCCGTAAACACAAAATAAATGAAGTGTCAGCTGCATGAGAGCTGCTGTAACAGTAATGCCTCCTACTACATTATGTTGACCCACAACGTCAGAGGCAGATGGTAGTGATATGGCAGTGGAAGTTGAACCTTTCTACCAATATTCCATCTTGTTGCTGTGCAACAGATGGCAGCAGAGGGGCAGACTTACAACCCTGACAACCTGGAACCTGATATGGAAGTGCATTTGAAGCAAATGTATCACTGAATTCCTCACGTGCAGAAAAAATTGCAGCCACTGACATTCATCAATGCCTGCTGAACATTTATGGAGACCGAACAGCAGATGTGAGCACAGCGAGGTAGTGGGTGGTGTGTTTCAGCAGTGGCAACAGAGACAAAGGGTTACTTCCACTGATAGAGATTTTTTTTTTATGAGCACAACATGCAGGCTCCTTTTCATTGTTGGACATAAGTCCTTTTACGTAAGTACTGGCAGAACATCATATGGAAATACTGTATGTTATTAACAAAGCCAGTCAAAATATAGCATGGCCTCCATCCCACTTCTTGCGTGCCATATCAGCAAAATCCAAGAGTAGACCAAATAGGGAAGAGTAAGATTTCTGTGCATTTCTCCCTCCATTCATTAGGAGGTTTTGAACATAGCTGAAGTGCTCTTCCTGTCAGTGTCAACAACTACATTCCAGGCAATAGGAACAGATAGCCTGAGAATTACTCCTAAAAATGCCTGAAAGGCCAGTAACCTGCAGACAGCAAATAACCATTCTCCCATCAGCTACTGCACTTACTAGCATTGAACAACATTCAGATCTTGCAATGTTAAGTCTTAATTCTGAGAGCCTTAGCCACAGCAATTTGTGTTCTACTGCAGTGGAAATGCTAAGTCATGGTTTGAAACAGTGATTAAGCACCTGGTAGAAAGGCAGGGCCAATCCAGGGGTGCTCAGATGCATGCAATGCACCTGAGTGACTGGAAGGGGCGGAGTCAGGATCCACGCCTTCCCAGATCTCATTTAAGGATTGGCAGTGAAGGCAAGAGTACATTGCTGGATATCTCTGCGTACCCAAGGCCTTCTGAAGGTAAGCAGCTTCTTTCCCTTATTTCTGTGTCCGCTCTGAGCAAATCCTCGCTTGCTGCAGCCTGTGACCTTGCTGCTCTGCACTTTCTATCGCATTACACCTACCTTGAAAGGAGTCCACTCACACCAGTGTCAACATTTGATAAGCAAACATGAGGAGGTAAAGGTGATCCTTCCTCCTAAGAAAATATCAGATGTGACTTACGTGTCATAGGTCACTCTATCTTGGAAAGAATCTGCTGGAATCCAGTTTGAGCCCTTCAGGAAAACAGGTTGGCCATTGATTTTGAAGTAGAAACTGAGACCTGGAGACCCAGGAATAGGCTCCTGAACAAGTTCTACTGTCCGAAAATAGGCCTGTGAAGACATAAAACATAGGTTTAAAGCAGACAAAATAAAATAAATCAAAACTATAACACAAGTGGTTGAACCAAACAATGACTACTTTTAAGTTAAGAAGTCAGAACACACAGCCTCATCTCTTATGGTACTTTTCAAGCAGAAATTAAAAGTGTATTAATTTTTTAAGTGTTTGCACATGTATGTGTGAGACAGATGCATGTTTATTTGATGCAAAAATTCAGTTAAAATTCTATTTGGGAATCACTGAGAGGAACGTAGTGGCTGCATTAGATCAGACACACTATTCTGATATTTTCTCCTTATGGAAGGAGACTGCAGAAGCTCTGGTGGAGATCTTGCCCCTAAACATCTAGCTTCAGGTTCATCCAGTAAAAGCAAAACTGTATTTGAATTGAAATGATATCCCTTAAAAGATATGTGTTTAAATAAAGTGCTGGTTTGCAAGTGAAGGTCTCTCTGGCCTTAACAACTGTATCTGAACAGTATGCTCACTAATCTGGTTTCTCAGAGACCAGTTCTGCTAAACAGTCACCAAGCACATATCAGCAGATGCCAAACTATCTTCTACAGCTGCTCTTTCAGCCTAATATCTGGTATTGTGCACTGCAAACACTGGAGGGAAAAAAAAACAAAAAAAAACAAAAACAGCAAAACATTCCTCCTAACTGCAGGTAGGAGATGACTTCCCAAGAAATCATTCTGGGTGTTTTAGGAGAGTTCATTTCAACTAAAGTGACAGCGCTGCTCTGAAGAGGTATCTAAATTGCCACAACACACAGGCAATACCATGAAGCAGTACTAGACGGACTGCAGTAACACCTTACACCAAACCCTTATTTTGCAGAGGTATCTTCCCCACCTGTCATATTTGGGTCCTGTGCAATTGCAAAGTGTTACAGAATACACTTCTTTCAGAAAGACTTTCTACTACTTTTTCCTCTCACAACCTTCTTCCACTTTAACTTATCTGGATCAGAAAGAAATCTTTTTTTTTTTTTTCTTTTTTCTCCTTCTGGTACCTGTTGCTCATTATCACTGGGAGGAAGTGGGGAAACTGAATAAAGTGAATGAAAGCAAACAGAAAATTTCAGCCAATGCACACTAAGCAACAGGTTTGGAGCTGGACAGCAGGAAACAGTTTTTGTCTAGGCTACCCCTAAGCTAGCAACCACTTCTTTCTCAAATGACTATTTACAAGCTGACCTTTTGAAAACATAATAGCAGAGTACAAACTGTTCTCTCTCTGCTTTAAGATACAGTTGGGACTGTATCTGTCTGTCAACCTGGCTAAATTTAACCTAATTAACTGATACTTCTGCCTTTAAATGAAATGTAATGCTTTATTTCACACACCAAACAGTTCTGTAGTTAAACTGGGACATAACTAATCCCACTGTGTGACTGTGATTATTGAATTTTTAGCTTACCACTAATTGTTTAGATTGGAAATAATTTTCTGTCTGAGACAGAAAAGACAAAAAGAACCTTTTTTTTTTTTTTTTGCTTCCTCTTCAGTGCATCATAACAACAATTAATTTAATCCCTGGACAGATGCAATGCAAACTAGGTGCATGAGTGGAGACCACAGATCACTCATCTCAAACTGAATCCCTCTGCACTGGGGCAATGAACATACAAATTAAAGGGGAAAAAAAGGACTGTACCTCAGGTCCCGTAGTGTTGTACAGTGTTGCCCTAAGGATAACATTAGATTAAACACAAAAGGATCTCAGCATCAGCACTACTGTAAAGGATCAACACTGAAGAAATTCCCAGTGACAGAAAAAAACCTTACAAAAATCAGACCACTGAGAAGACACTTCTGATTCCCTGGCCAATATTTCTGTGCTCAGAGAAATGCTTAGCACAGTATCCAACCTCTACCTCTTTTCTACAGCAATCTTGCTGCAGACTGGGTCAGCTGAAAACAGACCGGCATGATAACCAGCTTTATGACAGGAATCTTGCACCCATTCATAGAATTTTGCATATATATTCTAAGCTGAGAAGTCTAAAAAAAAAAAATAGTAATCATACAACTCTCACTATTCTAACTGTTGAAGACTACAAAAAAAAAAAAAAAAACCAACCCCAACACACATCATGAGTACTACACTAACTAAAAAGTTCCGACCTTCCTCTAGTGAACTAAATTACTTTGAGAAAAACTCTTTAGTCTCTAGTGCAACTCTTTTTTTGTGGTAGAAAATGGAGTGAGATTTATAGACGTGTATTTGGGAGGTCCTCTTAATGGCTGTCATCAGCCAGGTTGGGACTGTCTCAGAGTGCAGTTTTAGTGGAGTATTTATATTACGAACAGAAGTAATGCAATACTGCTTTATTCATCCTCAAGTGGAACTCATGCAACTGGCCAAATCAGAGGCAATTTTTTAGGCTGGAGCACTCAGTCAGGACCACCCACACAGCACGAGCACAGGGAAAAGCTCCTCAGCCCCATCTCAGATTTCCAGGATCCCAGGGACTGATGACTTTGTGCTCCCAAACCATTGCTCCCCAGGGGCCCACCTGGTAATACAGCACCTCTTCCCATTCCTACTGCAGCTTTCTTCTACCAAGCAGAGCCAAAGAAACGCAGGGGGGAACTGCTAGGATCTGGCATATTTGATTATGCATCCTTATGGCTCTGACCATGGCAACTTTGCAATGTGCATCACCTATCTTGCTCTCCAAGGACTGATATTTCTCCCAGACTTGGAGTATGGAGAAGCAGCTTTCTAGCCACCGAAAAACACTCATCTGATTCTCTCAACAATTAAGAAACGGATATGTATCTTTGAGTCACATACAAAGGGTTTGTACCCAATGGCTGTGGAAACCAATTGGTGTTCTTTGATTTAGCACTAGGAAAAGTAACAAGGACAAAGATGCCCAGAGCTGAAATAAGATCACAGAATGCCCTAGTGATCTAACTAACTAGCATGCAGCATGGAATGTGTGAAAACTACCAAGTCAAATGGAGAGGCTTTTGGAAGTCACATTAAAAGGCCTGGGGGAGAAGTGGGTGTAGAGACAAGGAAGGAACAACGGTTGGAGGTTAAGATCCAAGTACTAAAATAGTATCATGACATAATGAAATATACTGTTGAAGAAATAGGTATACAGAAAGATGGAGAAACTGATTCGAAAATCAAATAAATGCCTCAAAAGACAGTGAAAGAGATACTAAAGAATACTAAAAGTATTATACTAAAGTATAAGAGATACTTTTCTTCTTGCCATGCCTACATCAGGGAATTTATCAATAGCAAATAGAACTCAACCTCTCTCAAGAAAAGCCATTTCATTCTAAGGTAATTTCTGTCTATGACTTTGTTTTATATTATCTGAGAAACAAAGTCCAACATAGAGTATTCAAACAGAAAACCAAAACAGAAACCCACGTCATCCTGGATGTTGGCTCTATTCTATTTTGTTTTTCTGCTGCTCTCAATAGCAGCGTGTAGGTACTTCCTCAGTCAAAGAGAGTCAGCAGAATGGGTCAGAGCCCCAAAGGTCTCTGCAAGCACAAACTGGGAGGCTACCCAGAGGATTTCCCAAAGGATTAGCTTATGTTTTGGAGACTAACATATAAAAAAACAGAGAGAAGTCCCTGCTAAAGACAGCTGGATTAGATAAGATTCACATTGCCTAGTCTTACTTATACAGTTGTTGCCCTTTAGCTTCTGTCTGTCCAAAGGTATACAGATACTCTGAACCCATACAGAGACATAATATTAAAAAAAACTATTAGTTGCTCACCAGAGCACAGCACCGGGTTCCCAGCAAAAACCTTACAGAAACTTTCAGAAATGTTTGTCACTGCAAGTGTTTCCTGAACTATCCAAAGTTTATTCAGTTCTGCTGACGTGAGGACAAACTGTGCTAGAAAAAAACTGCATATGGAGCCTTCATCCATGTGTACAGCTCAGGGCAAGGACATGTCAAAATCCAAAACAGAGACTTAGAGAACACATGAAGGACAACTACTCTTCACACTATGAATCTTCATACGTGGTTAATTCATAATGCCAGCAATGTGCTGCGTTTGTTCTTTTCTGCCTTTCCCTTTGAGGAAAAAAAGGCTTATAAGTATCTTTTGTAGACCATGACACCCCTGTGACCATATGTCATAGGGCTCTATGAAACATCCTGATGGAATCACCCAAACTGAAACAATTAATTTCCCTATGAGAAAACATGCAGCTTTTACACAGTAATAACGTGTTTATTTGTTTTTAAATACAGACTTTTAGAATATTTCCTACTTATTTTCCCAAGCACAATATGCTATGTTTATTTAGAATAGTTTTTTCAAATTTTTTCAAGATTTATCACCAATAATAGCAAAGAACTATTCCTAGGACCTCATAATCAACTTTACTACTAGCCCTATAAAGACTGGGACTCCAGAAGCTCCTGTTTTTTTGTAAGGTTTCCTATGTGAACAAACATTACAGCAAATAGCAATTTTAGATGCCCGGTGACAAGATTTTAATGAAGCAATATACCTCAGAACCACCTAATGCATATGTTTATGTGGTTGTTTCCACATGTTAATGGCATAAGGGGCTCAGTCTTACCTGTAACTGTTTTTTTGTTTGTTCTTTTTTCCAAAAAATAGTGGGAAATTATCTCTTCTGGGCTTATTACTAACAACAATCAGATAAATATACAGCCAGTATGTTGCAGAAACCCTTAAGCAAATATCTTATCTCTGAATATTGCTTTTCTGGTCAGTTTTAAGATGTTACCTCTTCTAGAACCTGAAGCACTTCTATCACATTCTAACAAAAGAAACTTAGAAGTTAGCTTCTTAAGAATACACAAATCCCAGTTTTTGTTTTTTTTTTTTATTAGCAAGAAAAATTCAATAAATAAACCTTCCCCAACATTTAGTTTATAGAAATGTAAATCAGCTTTCTAGTACACAATACAAAAACATCACCACAACTGATCAAGTTTAAAAGTTTTTTTTTTTCCTCTGATGTTTCCTAACTAACTATGAGCCATCTTCCAGTCTGAATGAAAGTGAAGACACCTATAAAGGCTAAAGCTACCACAAAACAGGTAAACATACATTGTGACATTAAAAAAACCCTTGTTCATCATCAGTGCTTTCACATGCATATTATAATCCAGCAAAACACTTCAGAGCTTTAGATACATGACATGTAGAGCTATACCAGCTATAAAACAAACTGAAGAGCTCACCTTTGAAATTTTCTCAATCTGATATCCTCCTTCCATGATGAAAGTTGTTGTCACATTGTATCCAATTTGTTTTCCATGTCCATTTGGCCACCAAGTTTCTACTGTAGAGTTCTTGAACATGCAAGAGAAAAAACCAGAACGTTTCTATGAATGAAGACAAAGCACACACCTGGGGGGCTCAGCTGCCTTCGAGAGACCTGATGAGTTTACATGCCTCAGCTGAGCCAAGGTAAGTGGGATCCCTCCAGCTGAGGCACTGAGGTGAAAAGTCTTTAAAGTGTGATCTCTTTCATTTGTGTCTTAGCTACTACTTCAGTTTGAGTCCACAACTGGCCATCAGCATGTACATGCATGCATGTGTGTGTCTAGACAGAGAGGTTGGCTGACAGAATATTTCTCCAAAACTCCAATATCTGAGTCTCAGAAGCAGACTGCTCATTAGCATCTATCATACCCCTCATCTAATTGGCCTGTTTACCTATCGTATGCAAAATCAGATTTACAGGGGTGACATTTTTCAGTTGTGACCTTGGTAGTATGTGGGCAGACTGTTTCAAATAAGAGGTTTCATTCACTCATTTCACTGCTTTCTGCTTTTTATCTGTGCTTCCTAATAATTTCAATAGTACTCCAAGATTTTCACGAACATAAAAGAGCTACCTTTAAGATTTAATTTTCTCATTTTTCTAGCCACAGAGAGTAATATTTATATAAATAATTTCCTACACTTACATGCATTTTCATTCCAGTCACCTACTTCTGCTGCTCAGTCCTATTGCCAACATTTGCCAGCAAATATTTCCACAACACAAAAATTGTGGAAAGAAAGCAATAACGCATGCACTCAAACAATGCAGGGATCAGCACTGAACAGAGTCATGAAAGGAGTGCCTCAATCTTTCTGTATAAAGGGAGACCAGAGAGCAGCTCAACAATATGTTTTGCTGTAGCCACACCTGGACATAACAATTAATGTATTTAGAAATATTTCAGCTTCCTCAACTCCTTCCTGGAGTTATCATAACTGCTTGTGCTGAAGTGCTGATCTCTGAATTGCATGGATACAGATGGCAGCACAAAATCATTGTGTGCCCCAACAGCAAGGGTGCATTTGCAGCCACCTAGAACAGCTGGAGTGTTTCATTGGCCAGTAGTGATGTCATCCCCATGCTCACCATTAGCTGATAAGCAAAATACTGTCACATTAACAACACAGCACTTTCTGTGGGGATTTCTGGATAAGCATCTCAGCTTATGTGCACTGCTCTAGCATCTACTGACTTTCCAACATAATCTGCAACAAGCTCTCAACTAGAAACAGATTTCTGGTGATGTCTCACTGTTTAATAAGCACCTTACCAGACAGTTGTACAGAGCAAGTGCTCCTTTATGCTCGTCAATATGTTAGAACACACTGCAGGGCTTCTTGTAAAATCAGCTGCTGTGAGTTCATGCAGCTAAGCCCTCTGCATACAAAGAATAATAACACACTTGCTTCTGTTCTGAAGGAAGTGCTTCCTCACAAGCTCACAGTTACACCACACTAATAGATTTCTTCTGAAGTTCGGGGTGGAGTGATTAAATAAATCATTTTTGAAGCTTCACATTGTCAAGCTTGCTCAATGTAATCTGGAAAGGCTAAGCAGAGACTAATGATTGCTTAAAACTGATCTAGGTATTTGTAATTACTCACACAACTTGCACATCTGATGACAAAAGTAACAAAAATCGTATGTTTACACGCTTTTCTGCTTTATGTCAAAATAAAACAAAGCACATAATCAGGCAAATCACTGAACATGCATACTGAAGCACAAATGTCCTGTTCATTTTTAACATGCTTTTTTTCCACTGAAACAACTGACAAGGTAACTTAGGAATATGCATATAACAATTCAAGCTGGGGAAACAAATGCAGTTACACAGCAAAAGAGAAAATTTTTGGTAAAGGCCAGTATAATGTCCAAAGGTTATCACAGGCATTAAGATGTTACTGCCAGGGCTGTCTGAAGCCCCAGCCTGCTTGCCCACAAACTTAGCTGTGCCCTATGGCAGCAAAGCAGACAACAGTTCCTGCTCGGCTCCAAGGGACAGCAATATCACAGGCAGCTGGTAGTGCCTTAATTTTAATTACATCTATGTCACAAAAGTCAACACAGTTTCTAAAAACCATAAGAACTCAAGAAGGGAAATAATGCTGGTGGTTTAAGCCTGCCACTGGATTGTTTCCCAACACTCTCTGAAGGTGAGCCCATTCTTTCGTCTTCTATCTCTGGGGTGTATAACAAGCAGTAGAGTTCTCTCTTCATTAGAGCTTTCTCTAACCTCCAAAATTCCTTCTAGGCCTTGCCTACTCAAAGGACTAAAAGCCAATATAAAGAATTACTACACAAAACTTTCACCAACACTACTGCCAGTCAAGTTCTTCACATGGTTCTCTTGCTTTTATTTACATGAAAGAGTATTTACTGAGAGGTTTGAGAAATGTTTCCTCTCTTTTCTTTGCATTGTATTCCAGTCCCAATCAACCAGATAAACAATGGCGTGAAAGACAAGACACCTACTGCCAGAAGAATTAAGTGAAATATGGTACACAAAATTTATGGCCATGAGGACATGATCTTTTTGTTTAGTTCTGTAATAAGGGAAAGGCTTCATCATCTTTTTTGACATTGTGCTACACAGATTAAAAACAAAAAACAACTTTAAGTGAGGGAAAGAACTTTTTTCCTATCCTGCAAGGGCTACAGAACTTGTCAAAGTCAGGAGCAAAGAAAGAAAGAAGAGGATGAAACTGATATGGAAGCAGAAAGAGCCATTGAAAATCACGTGCTACAGTACAGTTTGCATTTGGCTAGAGCTCTCATGCACAGCTCCTTACCTTGCTGATGTTTATAAGCAGCACAATACTGCCTTCACCAGGTTGCAGCTTCACACTGTATGTTTGCTCTGTTTGCAGTTTGGGAATGTTCACAGTTGCAAGACCTGCAATTGGCTTGGAGCTGGCTACGTTAAAGATGGACTCAATTTCGAGACTCCACTGCTGAGCTCTACTCACTTAGTAAAGGGGAAGAAGAAATGGGAATACAGGAACCGAGTTTATGTATCTATTAGTTAACGTGATCTCTCATCAAAGAAACAATTTAAATAGCTCAGATTAAATGTAACAATTTTCAGAGTGTTTGAACCAGACCTGCAAGGTTAATCTTACTTAGTGCATTTGATATTAGATTAGATTTTCTGATTTAGAATGGAACTACATAATGTGATTTATATTTTATAATGCTTTTCATTCCAAAGCTATCCAGGGCTTTTCCAGAGTTTTGTACAGTAGCTAGAGAATATTACACCAACCACTTTATCATTAGGAAAATGTTTCTTTTTTCTACCTACTCCCACATACATTATATTTGCTTTTAGTCAGCACTCATACAAACATGGTACTCTTTAGGAAAGATTGTAATCACAAGGAAGTACAATCACTTTTGTCTATGAAAGAAAAACAAGTATTAACAGAAACTGAGCCCAATTTACCCCAGAGTAACTAAACAAAATGAATGGAGTTATGCTGAGAATGAATTGGGCCCACTGTGTCTAGACTTGGTGGGCTCTATCATTACATCCTTCTGCTCTTAAAGTATGGTGGAAAAAATAAGTCAATGACTTGTCCAAGACCTCTCCCCACTGCTACCTGAGCAAGCCATCTCCTTTACAAAACAACTTATCAAACAAAGCAAGCCAGGGTCAAGGTTACTCAAGTCTAATGTTTGAATTTCTCACTTATCCCAGCAATATGTATCATATGTACAGCACATCCTGGCTATTCCTATATTCCTATATAACAGATGAATGTCTATAAAGCAGAAAACAAGGAAAACTAAAACTGAGATACACTTTGTATACATAAGCTGCTCATCACCTACTTTCTCTTTTTACATATATATTCTAGCTCTCCTTCCAGGGAAAAAAAGAGAGCTTCCTCCAAAACCAAACAACTACATTCAACTTTGCTGTGACTTTTACTGCATTTTTTAGAACTACGAGCAGTGAATGGGTTTGCAAGTTTGTACTGCACCCAGCATTACCCAGGGAGGATGAACTTTCAGAAATATTGGAGGCTTTAAAAGATAAACCCACACAAACTATCAGAGGGTTGGTAGTTCCAGAGCATCTTCCCTTCCATCCAAGAGAATAAAGAAATTCCAGCCTACCCATTTACTGCTGAAAAGTGGTATCTAGGCACAGAAATCAAGAACAGTGAATCTTTTACAGACTCAGTGGTCAAAAGGCAATGACACCAGATCTGTTCAGCAATGTAAGCACATAGCAGTTTAAATTCAAGTTGTTTATTTACTCTTTATTTCTCAAATGTTATTACGTATGGATACTCATATGCTGTGGCTCTGGCTCCAAAATACTCTCTGTAGAATGAAAGAGATTTGCTCTCTAAGCTGTTCAGAGAGTAACACTGCCTACCAGAAGGTGGAGTTGTGGGAATGTGGGAGGGACCAGAAAAGATTATTACTGTAACTAAGTTCTAGAGAGCACAGAGCCTGTGCTGGGGCTTTCCATGGAAATTCCAGTCACGTTAATTCTAACTAAGATCTGCAGCTATTTCAGGAAGCTTTAAAAGCATTCAGGGAGTGACGTCTTCCTCTTTTATTCCTACACAAAAACTCAGTTCCCAAGGGCTGAAATTCAACCCAGTGCAGAGGACTCACGTGCTAGCCATTACTCCACTGAAGACCAGGATCAACAGGCAGTGAAAATGTGCAGGTGGTCTACAATGGGCTACATTACCTTTTGCAGAAAGTTCTGACAGAAAATTAACTACTTTGTTCAGCTGCATTAATCTTCAAGACAAAGGAGAGGAAAATCAAAGAGCACATCCAGGGAAGAAACCGGTTGGGTAAGTTAGATAGCAAGAATGCAGAAGGCTGTCCTCTCAAATTGCAGCCTTAACAAATTACCACAGCATAACAACACTGCTCTTTTGCCTCAAGATTCATATTGTGCCCTGAAAATTCAGTGCTCCTGAAATTCTGCTTGCTCTTCATTTGCCTTCCCAACACTGAACTGAATTCCCATAGCAGCGTTGTCTTTGTTTCAAATGGAGGTGCAACAGAAGTGAGACTCATTTATTGGGAGTAAAAATACATGCCAACAAAAAAGAATTTTTCTGAAACAGGTGAACAGGAACTAACATCAGTTACACTATATAGTATTTCTTAAATTATTCTGTGATCTTCAAGCATAAAAAGATTTTGAATTCTAACATTTTAATCAGTACTGTTTGTAGTAAGTACTGGTTCAAGACCTAAATGTGTGTGCTGTGGTAAGCACAACAAAGTGACAATAAAACTACAGAACCTTTTTCTAAATGAACAGTTAATATAGCTTAACAATAGAGTGGTTTGTTTTCCAGAGGTGAAAAAATAATAAAAGATAGTAAAGTGACTTACCAAAGAAAGGAGTTAAAGAAAAGTAAATCAAGTGATAATGGTTATAGGCCTCAATCCTCACATCTTTCCAGATTCCTTGAGTAGGAAAAGAAGGACCCCAGTCCCAACTAAACGAACACTGCTCCTGGAATACAAAATGATTACATTATAATTGCCTATTTTTCACACATAAACTGATGCTGAACCAGAAATGAAAAGTATTTGCTATCTAGAAATGAAATACTATCATGCAGTGAAAGAATTTTTCCAATTTCCTTCAATTCAGAATAGCCTACAGTATCTTTCCTCTGACTCCTTGAACAGAACTCTGTTGCTACTGCCTGTATTATATTAAAACACAACTTTGTATTAAATTTCCACGTACGTTGAAGTTTAGTATTAGTAAAAGAGTAAATCACTTCTCCCAACATCTAGAAATAAAATAAAATGTTAAGATGGAAAAAAAGGAAGCCAGAAAGTTACTTTCAGTTCTGTTCTGAATTATCTTAGTTTGTAAGGTCAGTATTTAATTTCATAAGTAAAAGACAAAGTAAGCAGAAAGTGAATCATTACCAAGAGAAGCTCTGGAAAAGAATTATTAAACATCATGGGCACATCTAAAATATTTTAACCTCTATTTTTCATGGTAACACCATAGATTAGTACAAGGAAAGAGATGTGCATGTCTGGTTATTTGTGCAGTTCAGTTCTGTTCACTGTTTCCCCCTTTTTTATGGTTCTTTCATACAAAAACAAAGGGAACAAGAACATGGTCGAGGAATACCCTAGTTTTGATTCTAAGAGAATAACCATCTGAATTATAAAATGCTTGTTGGGCACAGAAGTGCTGCTTTCCATTTAGCTGTTTTTCAAACGTAGTGAGATCTCTACTTAACAAACCCCTTAAAGACATCTATTCAGCTGTCCTCCAAGCTTCACACAGCCTCAGCCCTCAAAGCAAATACAATAGATCTCCTTAAAGTCTTGTAGAGTGACCTATCGTTCTAAATTTAGAGACTAATAACTTACAGCTGAGGCATACTAATTTTGGCAAACCACATCGCACAAGTCTGGCCTATCCCCTACATCGCTGGAGTCAGTCTGCCCGCCTATCAAGTTGCAAAACAGCCTTCCAGGAAGCGAGCACTGCACCCATTTCAAGTGTGAAAATAGGGACAATGCATTCTTAGAAAACAAATCAGACTGAAAGCAATTTTCCCTTTACAAAACATAAGCAAATGAATCACTAATGGACAGTCAGGTTTCACCAATAATATTGCAGAGACTATCAGAAATAACATGGTAAGAACAATATACTCATATCAATAAAAACCGTTTACTAGAGAAAGACTTGTGTTTCACCACAAATTGGTGTTAAGATTTAGATACATTTACTGCACTTAATGCTGAATCTCGAGCATGCATTCAGCTCTCCATTACTACAAGATGATAAGCAGCCAGCTTCATTTAGCTGTTTTAGTGTGTTTGTTTACTTTTAAATGGGACAGTTACTGCTTTTACCACACACTTGAAACTAAAAATGTTTCAAATGTTTCTGGGAATGTCTGGAGCAGTTTCCAAGTACAGTCAAGCACCTCCTTTGAGAAAACAAATGAAGGTACTTTTGTACAAATTTTGAAGTATAGTTCAGTAAAGTACAAAATCATTCCTAGCCATTTTTGCTCTATAAATAAGACTACAGCTGCTCAAGTGCCTTCTTCCTTTCAAGCTACTCCCTGAATTGATTTCTAAGAAACATAGTGGAGACAGCATGGATTGACTTTTAAATGAATCAACTTTCTGAAATGCAATAAATTTTTATTTAAAAACCAGCAACAAGTAGTGATACAGACAACATCTTAATACTGATGTATGTTCTGCAGACAACAACTTTCCATTAATAAATATAAAGCAAATTACACCCATGTTTAGATTAACAGGATTCTCCTTGCTCTTTGAGAGGCTTCTACAAGACCTTGTTAAAAAAAAGTTTAAAACTCCTTAAAAAGAAAGCCATTTAAGAGGAGACAAATATGCAATAAATAAATAAAAGCAATTCCAAAAGTAATGCCTCCTATTTTATTACACTGGCCCATTCCAGAAGGGGATGTTGGTGGTTATCGCAGTAGTTGTTGAACCTTTCCACTGTTACTCTGTTACATTTTGTAGCTGTGTGACAGATGGCAACTGAGGGGCAGACTGACAACATGGCAATTGACATACAAGTGCATACAAAGCAAAAATGTGCAACTGAATTCCTCCATGCTGAAAAAAATTGCACCCATTGACATTCATCGACATTTGCTAAACATTTATGGAGACCAAACAGTGGATGTGAGCATAGTGAGGCAGTGGGTGATGTCTTTCAGCAGTGATGACAGTGAAGCAAAAGACAAGCTACAGTCCAGATGGTCATGCAGATTCTTATGAGCACGGCATGCAGACTTTTGTTCATCACTGGCAAAAATGCATAGCTTATGGTGGTTAAAAAAGAGTATTTGTAGCTGAGAGTTTGCTCTATTAAATAGTGGTTTTGTGCTCTTTGTATGTGTTGTAGTTTCCACATAAATAAATAGGCGGTATTATTTCTGGAGTGACCTACGTAAGTTCACCTAACCACCGTCTCTCCCTGGCTTCTGCAAAGCTGTCATAAACAAATGAGATGCTACACAAATTATAGTTTATCCAAAGAACAGCAATAAAGTCAGAGTTTCTGAGTTTCATTCTTTGTATATTATTGTTGGTTTCACTGAATACCCACCTAAAAGTCACACAGTAATAAGATGCCAACAGGTCCTCTGTTAGATAGCACTTCTCAGGACAGAACTGCCCAGTATAAATAGTACAGAACATGAGCAAATAGCAAACACTCATAAAGCTGCTTGGCTGAATTTTTTACAGCCTTGGCTATATAAACTGGTATTTGTAACAGGGAATAGTGTCAGTATACCTTGCTAAACTCACCCAGTGGATCAAAATGTAATGACTACACATTTTTCAGTGCTACTCTGCTCTCTTAGCAGCCAGTCTCCTTGCTGACTCCTTGATTAAAAAAAAAAGCCTTTCAAAAATTCTTACCAAGTAGGTGTGGTTAGCGTGGCCTTCATATGTCTCCATTACCTACATGCTTGGTTACAGGCTTCTTGGGGATCCAGTAGAACAGAATTAAAATGAAAAATACATCCTACTAATAAAATGACATTGAAGGTTTTGGAATACATCTGTAAGGACAGCACATAGCACATTCCTCTTCTCACGCCTCAAGCCAAAGACAGAGAGTTCTTTACCTACCTTTCTGATGAAATTAGCATGGCACTCGCCTTTCTGCACAGGTGGAGGGCATGCTGGGGGGACGCTGTATGCTTTGTGACATCTGCTCTGCTCTGCAGCATATGAAATGGCTGATATGAAATGGACTTGAATAAAATTGACCTCCTTGATCATGCTGGTAATATCAAAGCTCTAGGTTAAGAGAACAAAGCAAAATCATTACAGTGCTGACATTATTTATGAGACTTATAATCACTGTCACATTGGGGTTTTAAAACCATATGTATATTATTCAAAAGCTTTTGAACTAAAGCTTCAACAGGCTCTGGTTTTGAAGAAAAGAAAGGTTATTCCTTATTGAAAAAACAAAATGCACAGTAGAATTCTAGATACAAGACCTGCCTGGACAAACCGCTTTGCCCATGCTGAGTCCTCACTGCAGGCTTCAGCAGTATGATTGCACACTGAACTGCTTGAAGAATGAGGATGGCTAGGGAATTTTTCCTCTCCTGCCTCACTCAGAACTCATCTGCATTTTTTTAGAAAGGCACTTAGTTCCAAATCAGAAGGCTGCTCTATACAGGATTCCCTCCAACTCACACTGTGCTGCTAGCTTCTCTATCACAAACCAGTGAGCTGACTTTTGCATGAATGTTGCAAACTTGTATTTTACTCCACCTCCCTTCCCATCCAAAACATTTACAGACAGTCATCTCACGTTAGCACCTCACAAAGAATTTGGATCATTGGCTCACAAAGGCCTCTTCAGTGTGGCTGGAAAGGGGCAAATATTGAGTTTCAGAACTGTTCTGTGCTGTCAAGACAATTTGCTTCTAACAACTAACACTCATTTCTTCTAAATAGTGTTCATTTGTGACAAAACAAATCTTAGTGATTTCTTCCACTTGTGAACAGCCCAGCTAGCATCACTCACTTCACTTTCATAGCATACAGCACTATACCCACACAGAGCCTTCATAGAGACCTTCCTGCACACAGTTATCATGTGCAACAAGGTGAACAAAGCAGAAATCTAGGTCAGAGCCATCCTACACTCAATCTGATACAGTTAACTCTGGTTATACACTGAAGGCCATTTCATGAACTGTAACAATCTGATACAGAATGAAGTCACAGAAACAAGAGCAAACTAATATCATATCCCAATTCTACACCGCCTGCTTCTAGCAGTCCTTTAAATACTCTCCAAATATTGCATGATTTCTTCAGAACCCTATGAAAACTCTCATTTCACAGATGGCAACACTAAGTCTCAGAGAAGCTGAGTGATTTGTCCCAGGTCACAGAGACTCAGGTGGCAGAATCTAGCTCTCATGTCTCAGTTCAGTACCCGCAATAAAACCTGCCAGAATTGGTAAATGCAGAGATATGAAGACATCAGTTTTCCATTTTAACTAAATGACTCCACTAACAATTTTCTTTTTTTTTATTCCCTCAAGAGAAAGACAAGGATCAAATGAGGATCAACTTATACTACTACTCAGAACCATGTAACACTTTAAAGTTATAAAATTAGTTTGAATGCTTTTGCCACTCTCCAGATCATTCTATGATGAATACCCTCATGACCCTACGGGCTGAGCTGGAAGATGTAGCAACGTCATCAAAAGCCCAATACTAAATATCAAAACTCTGTATAATGGGAAGTAATGGAGACCCTTATAAAAGTTTTGAACCATGTGTATTTTAAGTTCAGCATTCAAAAGTGATCCATTCTAATAGCAACTAGTAAGCAGATTTACAGCTAATGAAACAGATTTAAGGTTAAGTTTTCTTAGAGCTGTGACAGAATCCAAGAAGCAAGATTTGCATTATTAGCTAAACCCATCCTCTTGTGTGGGTCCACTTGTTTTGAACAAGACATAATTACATCTAGATCTGATGCTGCTACTGAAAAGGCAAGCACGCTTCTCTTTCCAGCAGTTATCTGATTATATGTGCAGTCCTCAGGTCAACACTTTATGGCTCCAAGCACCTATTTTCATGCATACTTAAAAGAATTGAAGGTTTTCAGCACAGAATGGCTTTAAATGAAAAATGAGGCACTTTCAGAACTAAATGCATTACTTACATATCTGTTGAACATGTTGTTTGTTCTCCCAAGAGTGACATTGTTGAGCAGAATGTGTGCTACTGTATCTACTCCCTCAAAAACCAAATTCACTTTCTGCCACTTTCTACAGAAGTCAACATACACATAAAACACTGTTAGAATACCTACAAATAACAACAGTCAGAAAACATATCATAAAAATGTATGTCTCAGTTATTATTAGCAACACCTATATCAACCACATCCAAAAATGTCTGACTTAGTGTGGCTACATTATATCTCTAAATAATCAAATGAAAATGACAGCTGAAGTGGCTCAAAAGTCTGCAACACTGCAAGTTCACATACCCATGAAATACCAGATGGGCTAGATTCCAATTAGCTTAAGTATTATTCTTCTGCAGTCAGCAGCTCATAAGTAATTTTTAACAATGAAGATAAAAATGGGAAAAAGCAACCCCTGCAGTGTCCTTTGGCAACAGCTTTGCAGCTGTACATATTGCATAATTTGTTTCATTAGATACAAATGTATGAAGCAGACTTTGAGCTGATGGATTAACCAGCAATTCTGCATGAAAGATGTCACAAAACTATTTTATACACATCCTTATTGCATACCTGACATCAAAAGGAGTTTTGAATGTCCTGCTGTAAGTCCAGTTATCCAGTGAGATCCACCTGTACAGCACATCATTAAATCTATTGTATGGATCCTAAAAACAAATCAACAAAAAGAAAAGTACAAGATTTAGTTAAAGTGTTACTACATGAAATGCGTTGTAATATTTATTAGAAGAGCACCTCTTAGGCAGCCTGCAAATGCAAAATCCACCTATTTTCGTTCTAATATTCTTTTTTACCCTTGAAATAACAATTAAAAGCAAAGCTTTGGTAACATTTGGCTGTAACTATATAGGTCAAATCCTATTTGTTATAATCATTTATACTAAAAATAGAGAGTGCAGAATTTGTCTTTATTTAAGAAATGCCAGGGATGAAATTAAAAAAAAAATTCAAGTCAGCTTGTGACTTAATGAGGGGAACAGAAACATAATTATTCCTATAATGATATAAAAAAGTAAGACTAACAGAACTTTAAGGAAGCAAAGAAACAGCACCTCAGACATCTACAGATAGCCGTGAACAAATCTCTACAGTTTAAAATAATAGCAAATACTACAGCTGTTTTGTGTCAACAACCAGTCTGAAGTCTAAATGAAATTGTTTTCTTGGGAAGGAGGAAGAAAAGGAAAAGGAAAAGGAAAAGGAAAAGGAAAAGGAAAAGGAAAAGGAAAAGGAAAAGGAAAAGGAAAAGGAAAAGGAAAAGGAAAAGGAAAAGGAAAAGGAGAAAGAAAGAAAAGAAAAAAAGAAAAAAAAAAGGAGAAAGAAAAAAAGAAAAAGAAAAGGAGAAAGAAAAAAAGAAAAAACAACAGAACAACGGAGAAGTTGGGTTTGATGTCTAAAATTAAATTGCTATTTTTTGAGAATAATGCTGCATATATACCATAGGCGTTCTTTGCCCTTCAGTCACACTACTCAGTAGGAAGAAAGGCACAGCTGGTGTAAGCTATGTGCTTGCCCTCTTTGGCTTCATGCTGCGTTATTACCTTGTGGTGGGTCACAATGTTCCTCACCTAGGCTGAAGGAATCAATTATGCAGAGCTGACAACCCACACCTTGCACCTCATACAGAGCAGCAGAAAGGCACTGTGTTACATCCACATCAGGCTGCTCACAGTGTAGGTATCTACGTCACTGACTGACAGCTCGGCTCAATCCTCTTCTGCAGCCACACAGCCTAATTGCTTCTCCAAAACAACCACCAATCTCCTCCGGACTCCACGATTCAAACCCAGCTACAAAGAAAGAGCCTTCTGGATTTTAATCCTTCTGATAAATGTTGCTGTATATCACATGTTCATTTTGCAACTAATAGGGTCGTGCTCCGTAATGTAGACACAAACCTATTTAAATAACGGAGCAAAACTTAGGGATTTAAGTGACTCTCCTCAGCAGCATAATCTCTCCTCAAGTCCCGCAGCAATATAAACGTCACCCCTTGTGCCCATACAGAGGAAAAGTGGTAGTATTGGCTCACTGCTGCGTTCCATCAACCAAATTTCTTAGCATAAAGGGAATAAGAGTCACAAAGGAAAGGTATTGTCAGCTCGATAAAACTTTGACCTTTGTTCTGGTAATACCCTGTATTCTCTAAAAGCTACGTCATCATGAGCTTAGCAGAACAAATAAGAATTTTAAGATATTCATACCATCATTTTGATATGTAAAATGTTTAGCAAATACATCTCAGGCTTTAATATTGGCTGCATATTACAGTGCAAAGTTCAGATTAATAAAAGAAACTCTGGTAAGGTTACTACATTCAGAGAACCAAAGGCAACGTGCAAATGTAACAGTCTATAAAAACGAATGCTGTATCCTTAAAAATACTTATTTTTAACATTTGTCTTGCTTTAACATTATAAATATTTCATCTTAGGCTAAATTTCGGAAAACGCAGGTGTTAAATTTCAATCATTGCCACTTGTATATGTGAAATATTTAACAAAAGACATGAGAGGCAAGTTGGAAAGGCACTACCAACAGCAGAACATAAAGCCAAACACTGGTCAGTGGCCAAGCAACACCAGTGCCTCAATTAAAGACAAAGACCTTACATTAAAAAAAAAAAAAAAAAAAAAAAAGCTAGAAAAGCATGGATGGATTAGAGATGTTAGAAAATAAAGGCCTGGAAGACCTGACATCTGGAGAACAAAACCATCTAACAGATAAGAGAAATGTAGGAATGTTTAACCAGTGACAGAAAAGACATCTTCGGATGGGCTCCTATAGAAGTGTACAAACAGCATTGCTTGTTCAAATCCACTCAGAGTTCTACAGGTTCTTTTCCAGAAGGAGATTTATTCTGTATCAGTCTGAAGACTTCAGACTTCATGTGTCGACTGCCAAAATGCGTGTCATACAAGCTGCTAATGAACACTCTTCTAACTCATACCATTTTCCTTCAGGCCTCTGACATTCACCTTTTCAAATGGGAAGGTCATAGACCTGTATCCCTTTACCTAAAACTTATTGATGCTGCTGCTTTATAACTGGGAAAATGGCCAACACAACATACAGAAAAGCCACTTAATGCTAATACTAGATAGTCATTTTAAAGCAAGACAAATGTTGCTTGTAGATTCAACCATGTGGTGATGTTCAAGTGATGCTTTCCAGGCAATTCCAAAGCTTCAGAGAAAATGCGTGACCACAACAAAGTCCTGTAAGAAAGGAAAACGACTTCTCCAATAATTCATGAGATTATTGATGCTTTCATTACTAAATGTAGCTGGTTTCAAGTGCTGGAAGATGTATCTACAGAACTCAAACCGTTGGGATTTATGTGAAATCGCACATTACATCTGCTCACATCAAAATTAAAGGTTTCTTTTAGGAAACTGGATTAAAAAAAAAAAAAAAAGACGAATGTAAGAATCACTGGGAGAACCTTAAGGATGCCACAAAACAGACTGCACATGAATGTAATATACTTCACATTCATTCATTAGGTCAACATGTTTTTGAAAGCAAGCCATAATGGGGTGGAGACAACTACAGCTATTTTTAGTGCCCTTGTAACATGACAGCCTTTCATTTTCCTGCTCCCATTCTCCTGCTCAATTCTGGAAAAAAATGTGAACTACTCAAGCTCCCCTCCTAATTGCTTTCTGCTCCAAGTTTCAGTGCTGTAAGCAAGAAGCAAACAGCCTGCCAGGATGAAGCCCTGCTAAAGAGCATTAAATGGAAGCCATCTCCGATTTAGGTAGCGGGACATTAAAGGGATCAACAGTACAAAACTGCCAAGTGTTTTGTGTCAGCTCCTCCTTGCAATGATTTTAAGGGGATAGTTAAAGGCTACACTCATAGGAGTTAAGCACCTCTCTTGTTTAGCAGGAGATGGATGAGACATGACCACACCTTAAGCGAGGTTCAGAGCCCAAGCAATCACAGCCAGGCATGTAGTGGCCCTCACAGACCCAGTTCCAGCGCCCTGTGCAGCCAGGGATCGAGGGGAGCACAGTAAAACACTGAAAGCCACATCCATCAGCTGCATCCAGGCAGATCAGCTTGTAAGAAAGGGAAATGTAATAAAGACAACAAAAAACAGATTCTTTTCCTTTTGTCTGCTTTAGTTATTATCTAATTTGAAACCAACTTGCATGCCCCCCTGCTGACATTTTAGAATGTACATCATTAAGAAAATCCAGCCGAAGTCACAGATTACCAAAATGAAATCTTCAAAAAATGCTTCACTATTTACAGCTTAATGTTTTGCTGTTGCCAACTTCAAACTCAAACTGTTACAACATTTACCTCTATCGATGCTCTCTTCCATATCACTAGCTACAGAGATTGCAGCAAGAGTTGTTCCACTTATTTACAGTTGTAAGTGAAGCAGAACCCAGCAGCAATGATGAATGGATCAGATTCCTGGAACACAGGTTTTGGAAGCTCATCCAGAAGTGATCCATTTTCAGTACTTGCTCCAACAAAGCAGTTAACTGAATGTCATCTTATGGTCAAGATGTTTTACAGCTGAACACTGAGCCAAATACTGTGGCAGAATACATCTGGAAAACTAATATTAGGATAATTGACAAGATGCTAATACTCACTGCTTAATATTCTCTAAATGCTCTGCTGTATTTAAAAGGCTGCTATAACTTTTATCTACTCTAATTTTATAAGTGTCCAAAAGAGAACAGCTACTGAAACATGACTGTCCTTTAATACTCATCCTAGGCTTCACCAAGGCTTTTGGATGCTTTCACATATGTTCATACAAGTCAACAGAACACAAATATTTCAACAGAAAATGATCTATTTATATTAATGAGCTACTTCATTGCTGACTGCCATTTAATCTGCTAGAACCATATGATAACCAACACAGTTGTTATCTGACTTGCACTGAAAAATCTGAGCTATGAAAAAGTACCAGTAAACACAAAGCAAGGTTCTTCATACAAATGCACAAGCTACCAAAATATGCACTGCTTTACAGAACTACAGAACTATCACTTGAGATATGTAAACCTCTCGTATATTTTAATACCCAAGCAGAACCAAGACCGTTGTAACCCACTGTCAAGTGCATGCCTTCACTGTACAACAGGGCAGAAACTACAGTGATATCCAGCCCCTGTGTTAGCATCCCTGTTACACCCCCCCCCCCCCCGCAGCAGCTCTTTACAAGTCAAAGCGATGGCTAATAAGACAAAATACCCTTTCTGTATGAATGGAAATGGCTTGCAGATGAGAAAATCCAGCTACAATAGCCATATTCACTACAAGTGAAATTTTACTGGTGTTCATGTAACGGCATCATGAAGTACTTGGCCAGTGCTAGACGACTGCTGTTTCTGGTGCAAAGATTTAACACAGTTTAGCTCCTTAGAGATCGTGTTTACCAGAATGTTGCCTGAAAGAAAACACAAGGCTGACAGTGTAGTTAAAAACATCTTCAGATGAGATGATTTCTACAAATCTTTTTCCAGGGATACAGGGGTTAGGAACAGATTTGCTGCAAGTTTGTAAATTGTCTGCACCTACGTCCAAGCTTTGCAGTGACTTTATTCAAGAGACTGTTACCCTTGTTTATGTGCATTTGTCCCATGTTTTTTAAATTTTACACATTAACTCTAATAATGGCTAGTGATTCATAATGAAATTTAATTAAAAAACAAACAGCCAAACAAATATCCTGATGCCATCTCCTTTCCTTAGAGCTTTCATTGCAGTTAATTCAGCACTTGAACTGTGCTGCTTGAATACAGGAAAAACAATACTTTAGTAGGAAATACAGAAGCATCTTCCCCACGAGCATTTTCCCAAGATGTATATTTGGTGCATTCAAGAAGATGGGCTCATCCAATGTATATTTGATAAATCAAAGAGTAGCAACATTTCTAGAAGGAATTCTAAGAGGATCCAGAGAGATAGTAGCAAGCCTTCAGTGTCAGAGATTTCTTTCTATTCTAATGTATAGCCTGCATGGCAGATTAAAGTAAAGCTAAGTACATGAAAGCAGCTAGAGCATGCCTGGGAAAAACACTAAGTTTAAAATGAACCACACAGAGACAAATAAGTTGCTTGCAGCTTATTCTTGTAATCCAAGCCCCATCTGTAGGCTTAGAGTTCAGCAGTTTATTCTTGTTGCCCCCCTTCCGCTCATTTTGGGGTACTGACTAAGTTATGCTGCTGGAACAGACTCTCTCAAGACTCATTTAATTCAGATTTCCAGAGTGAGTGCTAACCCACGAAAAATTCACAAGGATAAAGAGGCAGAGGGCACAGTGCTTTTTGCCTTTTGAAAATCACACTGGAAAACAGCAAAAAGGTTTCACTGGGTCTCTGAACATATGGGTCTTGCTATGCAGAACAACTCAATTCCCACCAGCTCTGCTCTGTTTGCTGGTACAGCTTTTCAGACCAATCTTCACTTTGATTACAAGTAGAAAGCTTTGGGATTGCTGGTTTGCTGGCATTTTCTGTAGGATGCATTAAAGTCCTTCATTCCACAGCAGAGCGCAAAAGGAAGAAGAGACACATATGACTAAAGCTTTTGTGTTTAGGCAATTATAATAAAACTCCTAATTCTAAATTTGACACAACCCCTAACCAATCTGATTTCCAGAGATAATAATCACTGATGAAACAGAGCCTCTAAAATTCAGGCTGTATACATACTCCTGTATAAATACAAATTTAAGGGTATGACTTTAGGCAACTGCATTTAAAATATTTGGCCATAAACATTTTCACCATAGCAAAGAAACCTCAGGACAAGCAGCTGATCTGCACTTTGCAAAATGAAGGCAGGAGTTGCCATGAAGAATGACCTCACCAGATCCCTCCAAGCAGAGCAGATTTGCTGCTCTTCAGAGGCAGGGAATGACTACATTTCACACCACTAGTGGCAGCTTGTGAAATCTGCTACGGTTGCTCCCATGTTTTTGTATGCTCTCCATTGTATCATTTAAACAAAATGCAATTTTTTAAAAATTAGTTATTAGGTGGAATTATTTGTGCAAATGCTTCCTGTACATCCATTCCTTTGCCATGCTGGATAGCTTTGGATTTGAATTGATCTTAAGTTGCCTGCACATGTCAGTAAGGAAAAACAACAGAACACCTCCTGAGGTACCAAAACTGCAAACACACTGGTGAGCAAAATGGTCCACTCCTTTCCTGGGCAGAATGCGCTCATTCTACTTGCCACAGCTTCCAGCACACAGCCAAGCATATCAGCACATGCCCCAAGCAAGTTCATACTTGCATATGCATAAACATGTTGTGAGTGGCAACAAGCAACAGTCATTGATTTAATTAGCCCAGTGCCCAGCCATCCATTAGCAAGACATGTCCTGCAGCTGACTGGGCCAGCAGGCTGACTAAGATCATATCTGTGTGCAGCTCAGGATTCTGCACAGGCACATGAAAGTTCGTGATCACAGACTCGTTTCCAAATGCCATACTGCTGCTTAAAATGACCAACATTACGAGTCAGCTTAGAGCAATGCAGCTAAATAGCAAACACATTTTCTAACTTTGTTAGAGTACTTAATGAGTGAGTAGTTAAATGCCAGTCTTTCATTACAGCAGTAACTTGTGAGTTCGACTCAGTGCGTTGGTCACAGTTTCTCCTGAACGATTACTCATCCTTATCAACGCAATGCCTCACAGCACAGCCAAACAGCTGAGACATTCAGCTTATCATAGGAACTTTGCATGGGAGAAACCGGCACAGCCCTCATTACTGATCTTCCACGCATTCCCCAATGCCTGCTGCAGTTTTTTAAAACTTGCTTTGAAAAACCATTTTAACACCTTAATTATTCAAGTTTCAAATGTCTTGTCACTTAGCACACAAGATGTTGTAACACTACACCATAGTGGCTCATATTATTCCATCTTAGTGTGTTTTCTTTTTCAATGTTGACTATGAAACTAAATGATCTTTAATGTCCTTTCCAAACAAAGCCATTCTATGATTCTGCTTGCTTTATCTGGCAATTACTTTTGTTGCAATCCATTATTAGCGTTGGGATTCCCAACATACACCAACACAAAACAGTGCTAAAATTATCCTCCTCAGAGTCATTTTTTCTTTATATCTAATTTTAATCGGAGCAGAGCAGGGTAGTAGTATAAACCATAAATATTAAAGAATAGAAAATGCAAGGTGCAGGCATCTAGAATTGAATTTTTAAATTATCGCTGTACAAGAAATGCGACCCTGGGCCCATAATAAACATCACATTCAAGTATGTCTGATGTACTCAGATAACAGGATACTATTTCACATTTTCTAGTATAGCAGAATATTTCTCAGTTTTACAAATTTTGTTAACCTCATAATGTCCTATCTTTTTAGTTTCACTCACATTCTATGTATTTCCTTTTAAAAAGGCATCGTAAGAATGACCCAGCCTTGCTTACTGCCACACTCCTTGTGCTGAGTCACAAGCAATCTATGATGTAATCAGTATAAACTTTGCCACCAATCTACAACTGCAGTTTTGATCATTTGTCCCAGGAAATGGTCACCATGTTTTTGTAAATCTAAGAACTGAAAGAAGCAGTAACAAGCAGATAAAGCAAAGCTTTGAGAAGGAACTAGGTGTTTCAGTGAGATCAACTTTGTCATGGTTCAGAATATACTTTCCTTAGGAAGCATGGGAGTGTGCAATCTCAGCTGTTTTGATGTACTCTGCATGTGTTAAAAGAGATGTTTAAAGGGCTGAAACGCCTGAAATCCCTGTACTTCTCACATCAACAAGCCCAATTTCAGCAGGGCAGGCTGAGGATTCTTCCCTTTCCAGGTAACATTACCAGTAACCATGACTGACACCCTGTGATGCTGATGTTCCTACTCGGTGTCTGCAGCTTGGTTCGGTGTCAAACCTAGAGAACCTCATGCACGTAAAGCACGAGCTGCCTTATGTGCACCCCTGGTCCCGTTTCAAGCTGCTCTGTGGTGGTGACCCACCTGAGACGCTGTGTGCTGCGGACACCAAGGCCTTTGCCACTAGAGGGGCACTGCTGTACAAGCAAGACCTGCAGCGCCAGATGCAGCTCCGAAGGGAGGAGGTGGGTTTGAGGCGTGCGCCGGGATCCACCACGGCAGGCACCGAGGAGTCTCCTCAGACTCCGCCACACCCCGCCGACCTCTGCCCGCAGCACGCGGCCGTACCTGGATGAGGCCCCGGCGGAGCAGGGCGGTATGCACGCAACCCGGCACCTCCCCTCGGAGCGACAGTGAGCCGTTCCCGTTGCCCAGCCGCCAGATACCCCGCAGGCTGTGGACCTCGGGGCCGCCCGCGGCCGCCCCCCCCGCCGCCATCATCATTATCATTATCAGCAGCAGAAGCATGGCGGCGCGGCCCATGGCCGCTGCGGGAGGCCGGAGCACAACCCCGCCAAACGGCCTCAGAAGCGCTGAGGCGGCGCTTCAGGCCGTCACCGGCCGTTGGTGGTGGGGGCGGGACGGCCGCGCGCCTTCTCTCCCCGACCGTTAACGGCTGCTCGGCCGGCGGCGGCGGGGGGCAAAGATGGCGGGAGGCAGCGCGGCAGATGCGGGGCAGCTCGGCCGCGTCTCGCGGCGACTTTCGTATGACTTTTCTCCCTCTTTTGGCTATAAAATGACAGAGGAATATAAAATCAAAACGAACGTCACCCTCCTAAAAGGTTACTCTGCTTCCTCATAAAGCTTAGCTTAGCACAGTTGCTGCAAGCTTTGATTGTAAAAGCTGGTTTATGGAGCAGAAGTGAGAATTCCGAAGAAGCATCTCGAATATCCATCCTCTCTAAAACCTTATGCAGGCTTCCTGCAGGACCCCACGAGCTGAGACCCTTCAGTCACAGCTCAAAAACAGGAATTAAAGGATGAGTGGAAGGAACAGAAAGCACACAGTGCCCTGGCTGCTTTCAGGGGACCAGCCCTGCTGCAGGGGGCCTGGATCAGCTCTGGAACGGCCCCTGCTTTGCACTGTCACACTTCTCCTGTGCCACCTCTCCCCGCCAAGTCCCACTTCAGGATACATAAAATAGACTCCAGCGGCTTCTTACACTCCAGTCAGCAACCCTGGTGGTACCTGCTGGAGGTTGCGTTGTGCTCATTTTCCTTCAGGTCTGTTTACCTGCAAGCAGGCTGTTCTGCTTTTCGTCAGGTACAAATAATTTTATTCCCCTCACAAAGCTCAACATAAAATTGAAAGTGCTCCTTTCAGCAGCCACTCCATGCCTCTAAATTACTGCTTATCGAATTCCAGGCTTTATTTTCTGTTTTTCTTAAAATACAGTTGATTAACTGTCCCAAAATACTACTGATGTAAGCCCAACATAGGCCACACAGTTTGGTTTGAAAATTTTTGCTCAACTTACCAGCCTCTTCAGAATCAGACAGGCAGACACTTTGCTAACACTCAAGTGAGAAGGTGAAATACGGTTAAAAACAGAAAACCACACAAATTGCTGTAAAGTAGTAAAGCTACCATTAGCACCACATCTTTCTGTTACTGTATCATTTTTTCCTCTTTAAAACAGAAGTCACCATACATCCAAAGAAAGCAAAATTATACACCGAGGTGCCTACGTGTGATTCTGCATAGAAATGCAACCAGCCATTCCAAGAAACCTCAACTAACTGCAAAGGCTTTTTTCTATTCTGTTTTCCCACTTCCGTCCTCATGTTTTCTTAACGTCTATAATCACAGACTGTAAAATTAGAGGAATAAACACGTAAAGCATTTGGGGATGCTAAAAGGTTAATTATTTCAACAACATACATACATAGACCAAGTCACATGAGACTAAAGTATGGCTGACACATGAGAACAGGCTGCTGCATCTGGCATGTAGCAGAGAATGTGAGAGTGATCACAGACAAGAATAGGAATAACCAGAGTTTTGTTGGTTTGTTCATTTGGTTTAGCTTCTGGCTTTCACATAACCTTTAGGAGGTTTAGAAGAATATCTTTCTGGGTCAACAGCCCTTCATTTCAAGTTAAGAGAAAAACATCAGCCCTCCCATACTTCTACATATATGATAAAATCACAGGTGATTTTTTTTCAGAGTACAAGGGCATAGTTCTAAGAAATACTGGTCTGAAGAACAGCTGACACTCGTTTCTGTCACTCTGAAAAACTCTCCTGCCATCTTCAAACAGGAATGGCTGGGGCCTGCTCTATTGGACAAGAGAGTCTGTGCAGGAATCTAAATATGAAAGTGGCTACTGTGCATGGATTTTTAAGACCGAGAAATTCATATTCATATGATACTGACTAATTGAAAACCAGCTCCCATTTCAGATCAGCTCCTAGTCATCTTCTAGTAAGATTGGCAAAAAAAAAAGAGTATTACCATGGAAAATTGAGTACCTCAGCTAGCTTCACAAGTTGCAGAATTCAGTAAAAATAAATGTCTTCTAAAAGTTCAGACTATAAAGCCATTGCACACTGACTGTACATTCTGTTTCTGCCTTCACCTATCAATGAGAAATGCAAACCAGCTTTTGGGACTATCACATAATACAGTGCATTTACCTTAAATTCACTCATATGACATGAAAAACACTTAAACACAGTGATGCTGCTTGAGAGACCACCTAGGATATTATTTCTCAAGAAGCAGATTTACAGAGAATTGAATTTTAATGCTACCAAAGTGCAACTGTAAGCTGGCTTTCCCCGCCCCCCCCTTTTTTTTTAAACAAGCTTTTTCCAGCAAGTCATGTGGTAGCTTCTCAGTAAGAAGGAAACTGTGTTTCAAGATGTTTACTGTACTTCCGTGTTTTCTTAGCCTTTTATTTTTCTCCTTAAGACTCACTGAAGCAACTCACAAAAAAAAAAATCCTAAGAACAATGCTGTAATCAAGCATTCTGAGAACATGCAGTTTCCTTGTTCAAGCCTTATAATTAAATTAAATCACGTCTCATTTTCATGTCTCAGTTTTAGGGTGTTTTTGTTGTTGTTGTTTCTTTGAGGGTATTTTTAAACAAATAACATTTTTACTGTTTAAAGAAACTACAGTCTGAAAGGTTGTGTTAAACTTTTAAGACATGGTAAGATCTTTATTTTTTTTTGTATGCTTTTCTTTCATTGTGTACAATATTCCATCTTTCTGAAATGCCATAAATTTATGTTACTACAGTTCTTACTCTTGAAGGCTGCAAGCAGATATTCTTTTATCAACTAAGACAAAATGCTGAGAGCAAAAGCCTCTCTTGGACAACATTAGAATAAATTCAGAGCAGTTCAATTGAAGCTGCCCAAATTCTGTTGCGTTAATCTCAAAAGTCTTTTGTTTCCAACTGCTCTGCAATCTTTATCATCATGACAGGCTGTGGATGCTTTCTCTTTCGAATTCAAGTTCAAACAAAGGTTTTAAACAAACAGGTTCTCACCGATTTGGCTGCAGTACTTTAAGATATTACTGCCCCCACCTGTCCACCCTGTATCATTCTTCTGCTAAAGGTTGCCACAAAGCAGTACAGGCCTTGTGTTAGCACCAAACCATGCTGGAAGTTGCTGTCTTTTGATAACTATACACCACCACAGACAATTTGTCAAAGCAGCAAAACAACTGAAGGGTCATCTACTTTGGGGAGTTTTGCGTTGATGCAGCAAAATTGATACAGATGTGTTCGTTAAATACTGGTGTAAAATAGGACTGGCGTTCAGATTACTGCATATCCTTTCCGATAGTGCAGCACAGGTATGAAAGCTTTAACCTCTGTGTATAATGCATATTTTCTGTTTCATGACTGCCTCTACACAGAACTGCTATGCAAAACAGTTACTTTCTGGGCTGGCATAAAAGCAATACAGTGCAGGGAGCTTTCCAGCTATGAATTTACAATGGATGGACAGAAATAAACAGATTTCAGACATTATTCTATGTTTATCTTGAATCTATCAAAAAAGGAAGCTAAAAATAAAATGAGGAAATAAATTAGCATTGTTTCTAGATGAAGATACCATCAATACATTGTACTGAGAACACTACTGGGTAATAGAGAGCAAAATACAAAATGAGGATCTAAGTGGCAGGCCTGAAGTTTCTTCTATAATTATTTTTAAGTCTGTAGGTCATTGCAAGGGTATTTTGTCAGCAAACAAAATTGCTCAGCCCTAATAATCACATGCAATTCAAGGTAAATATGTGGAAAGGAAACTACTGCTTTAGGCAAATGCTGTATGGGGAAGGGAAAAAATAGGCAGTAGGAATTTTAAAATTGCATATGCAGAAAGACAGCTGATACCTTGACTATGCCCTTAAACTAAAACAGGTATGCCAGTGGAGAAAGGCTGTATTTGTACCTCAGCTTAACATTCTGTTTTGAGGTGGGCTCAAATCACAGGACTTGGGTTATAAAGCCCCACCATCTGGTATAGACACAAAAGACAAAAGGATCTCTAAAGCCAGCACGATCAGATTCCTAAAGACAGGTTCTTTAGAAAATGCAACTCTCATAGCTATTGTTCTCTTTGATTTATAAGCACCTCTGAAACAATGAATCTATTTATAAGATTACATAACACTGACCATTGTCATTTACTCTTTGTCTCACAAGCAGACAGGTACTGTCTGAAGAGTACAAGACACCAGCACAAGCTACTGTGGACTCTCAATTAGAGCTTAAAGCATCTAGAATCAAAACTGACTTTCTGGCACTCACAGGAATACAGTAGTACATTGAGGACAGCAGTATAAAGCAACTTGCTTCACCTTTCTCAAAGGTCTGAAACTAGACATCTGTAACTACAACATATGATTTGTCCATAAACACCCAAAATTAAATCCCTCAAAATGTGGGTATCAGAGGTAATGAACTATTTCCCAGATGACAGAAGTTTGACAGGCTTCAGTTTTACTAAGGCAGTGTGCTTCACTTGGCACTGTGTCAGCTGAATGCAGGACATACCAAACATATTACGCTAAGTACAAAATGCATCTCCATCCTACAGTTTTAATGAGTGTTTTCCTTGCTGGTAAACAGTGTGAGAAAGCCAACAAAAAATTATAGCTGATAAACTGGATGAGTAAACTTAAATGGATTTGAAGTTGTCAAAGCACCTGGGAGCTGTATTTCTTTCTAGTTCAGTCACTTGAAACAAATCACTGGGGCAGGTCAGGACCTCTGTTTCTCAGCACTTAACCGGAGGTAATGTACCTGCTGCTATGGACCTCACTAGGACACTACTCCTCCCATTCATTTCCACAAGCTCCCAGGAATATACAAAATAACAAAAACTTGGTACTCAGAGTCACCTGAAATTATTACAATTATTTTAACACCTACAAGAAATGTTAGAATTCTTAACCAATGAAGTCTATGCTGACCAAACTTAATTTCCATTTAATACAACAGGAACAAAGAGCCTGCCTATATAAAAAAAAATTTCTCGTCTAAATTATTCCAGTGCAAGAAGTAAAGGAACTGCATCCTCATACAGTCCAAGATGCTACTATCTACCACATCACTCACTACACTGGCACGAATATTTCAGGCATGCGTTGCAGAAATCGACTCATGCATGTTAATCAAGTGGACATATTTTAATATGGACTATTTTTTCAAAATGCCTTAGTACATAAACAACACTAAAAATAGTACTTTATACACACTCACCTATAGAGAAGTATTGTGCATTTGTTTTGATTCTTATGGTAACAAGAAGGAAGCAAGACCTAGCACCACTGCAACAAACAGAATAAGAACTGTCTTTAACTATGTATTTCTTGTTTTGGTACAAGTCAAAAGGTCAGAGTATTTTGATACTTGTACTGGAAGTAGAGGGGCAGGCAGTAGTTTTATGGCTATAAACACATTAAAGAGGAATGTGAAAAGAACCTTGGTGTGAGAAGGTTGAAAGGACCCTCACCTCTTCTGGAAGCAGTTGTTAAGATACTATTCACACTCATTTTGTTCACAGCCAACTTCCCTGTGGAACCAAATATCTACTGCTCAAATTATTGCCTACATCTCTGCTACAAGAGTCACAGCTGAATGGTAAAGCTGTTTTCTCAACACAAGGACTGCAGGTAAGTACAGAGGTAATTGTAGCTAGTGTGAACTGGTACTGATCAACCCAAATAAGAAAAGCTATGCTGTAACTTCAATATAAGGTCTGAAATATAAATACTCTGCAAATCTTGCTTCACTGTCCTGAAGATACTTTCAATTTTTATTATTGAGACAAAGAGTGACCAGACACCTCAGGTTCTGGCACTTTTTACATACTAGCAAAATAAGCAGCATTTGTAAGCAGTAATTTCCAAAGGTCTTCATCATAGAAAACTGTCATATTTCAAAAGGTTAAGCAGTTAAAAAAATTTTTTTAAAGGCTTAAAGTGCAAAATCATCTTGAAAACTTCTGTCAATAAAACTGAAATGGACCCAAGCTTCTATTATGTTGATTGTCTCCATGTTTCTTGAACACAGTTTCATCAGCAGTGATACTATCATACTGACAAATATTTCTAAAGGTCTGGAGCTATGCCCTGCGGAACTTCAATCAAACCCAGAGAAACTTAAAGCTGTAAAAAAGGCAACCAAGGAATCAAACAAATCCTAATAATCATTTAGGCAATTTAGTCTAACAAGTGTTTTAGTAAGCCTAGCAAGTTGACAAATAAGTGCAGTTTTTCTTCAGTATTCCCCTTCTGAGTCCTCCCTAGTTTGTCACAGCCATGAGTCTACTGGGAGGACACAAAGGTACAGCTAAGCTTCCTTCTGCCATAACCACTTTGACAGTTCACAACAGGCAAACTAACAGACAAGGAAAACCCACTGCATTTCTGAAAAGAGTCACTGATTGTTTTGTAAACATCCTGGTGGCAATCTGAACTTGGAGATTTTTCAAGATCTCTTCTGTTTGTTTTGTTGTGTTCCCTTAATACCAGGGATGCTGAACCACTGTTTATCCTTCCAGTTTCCTGGCAATGATCCATAATCTTGCAACCACAAACTATAATTACTTCTATTTCCTCTAAGCAGAACTCTTCAAGAATACCTTATCAGTTAGCTGCAGATGGCTCACAAGGTACAGCTGGCTGCCCTCTCCACTGTCCACACCCTCACATATTCACGATATGTGTGTCAGCATATGCTACGTGATAACTTCTCTTAAAAAATTCCCTGACACTGACAACACTGACATCTTTCCTCTTACTCTTTGCCCCAGCACATTTGCTCCTTAAATACAGAATCTTAATACAGTTTTTACACTTCACTCATCTAGGAGCTCAGAAAGCTTAACACATGTTCATTATTTTTGAAAACATTCCTCCCAACTAGAATCACTGCAGCAAGTTTAATAGTTCCAAAAGATTGCTAGTGTTATCCTGTATCCTTTCATGTTTTTGCACCTCATGAAGCATAATGTGTCCCAGCAACTGCCTAAAATCCTTGTTCAGAAGCTAGAAGTACTCAGAGACCCCAGACACTGCCTAGCTAAACTACAAAACAGAGATTTCCCCACGGGGTCAGGGAAGGCAGCAGAAAGAAGCCCTGTCCACACAGTGGGTGTACATGCAAGAAACAGAGGCATAAGGAAGTTCAGGTTTCTAGAGTGTGCTAAAGACACAAACTGCAGAATGGCTATGGAAAATAAGGTTGGAATAACAGATGCTATTTCTGTATCAGGCCTCCTGTCCGATGAACTGCAGATGTTCTATCTTCAGCTAATGAAAACTTCATTTTTCATATTCCTGTTTTAGTTGTTGATGAAGTTGCTTATTGTTATTAGGTTTTTGTTTTAATAAAGTACAGCATGATAGCTATGCGTGTCCAGTAAGATGACAGTTGTTTCAAAGAAATTGCTTCAAGAAAATTTAATCAAAGAAACTCGATTTCCATGAAATAGCTTGATATCCAAAAGTTTGAAAGCAATGGCTTTCCAGAAGCCTGTTTTCTCATCAGTTTTTTCTTCTCAAATCCTGCAGTATTCTTCTATGTCAGCTGTGTCAGTGTCTCAAAGAATATTACACAAAGAAGCACATTTTAGGGTTATTTGTATTATGTCAAAGCACAGCTTGTTCTTACATAATCTACAACTAATCCAAACAGAATGCATTTCTTTTTCATGTATAACAAAAAGAAAATTTAAAATTCACATCCTTAGCACCAAAATGGTAATTCGGAGTTTAAGAGGTAACACTTAGGAAGTAGGAGTAGAAAAAAACCTAGGTAAGTAACAGGCATCTACCTCCCACCTAATTCAAGTGCTTGTGCGGGTGTAACCTTACCTCGAAATGTAGCTTTCAATGATTTGGAATGGTTTCTCAAGAAACATAAATCACTATGCAAACAAGACTTAGGGATATCCTCTTGAAATACAACTCAAACTGTAAAAAACGTGAATAAGAGCAGTTAATATAACTGGCAGTAGAAAGCAGTCAGACTCAACTGACTCAAGTTCTACCTCTTATACTGACTAGGTTCTGTATCTGCATTTGTCCCATAGCAGCTCGCTGCTGAACTTAAGAGCTCATTCTCAAGCAAACTATTAGCCCAAAAATGAAAGTATTTTTATGCTATAAAAACTGAAGTCAAAGAAGGCTCACACTAGTAAAAATGGTATGTACTTAAGTACACGCACTGGCTTACATGTTTAACACTTTGCAGATAAACCATGGAGAACTTTGTCCTGTTTTTTTGTAACACTGGCACCTACCAATACAAAACTTCATTTTTCTGAGTGTATGGAAACCCACTATTTATGCAAAGCTAAGCATCTACAACTGTACAGAAGTAACTGTATCCTGAAGAATTTATAACCCTTAAAGAGAACACAATATTTACTACTACACTGAAAAAAACCCAAACATAATAGTGCAAAAGAATCATCTAGAGAGCCACACTCACCCTGTATCTTTCAGGAGGCTTGTACATACAATGGAATAAGAAACTTGCAGAATTACACAATGGCTTACTATATAAAAATATATGTAATACAGGCTCATTTTATAAGCTTACATATTAAGATTTTCTATTCAGATCACAGTACAACTGAACCAATAAAGACTTCTCTAAATGCCCTATATTTCACTCAGCATCTTGTTTTCAACTGAACTGGTTAATGTGGTTTGTTCTCTAGCCTTTAAAACCAAACAACAATCTCTCAGGAGTGAGCACTTTGCGTTCTAAAAGATGTCTCCTGAAACTCAGGAATGAAATTCTCATGGGCTACAAAGTAAGGAGAAAAGTGGAAGGGCAAGGTGGAAGAACAGAGGTGCAAAAAGCTGAACAGAATTTGTACTGAAAATTTTCAAGGCACATGTCAATTAGACCAGACAGATACTAAAGAGAAGCAAGACTTTAAGACGTGAAGATTTTAACAACATTCAGTTCCAAATACTCAATTCTCCAGCAAGAACTCACGCATTCTATAAAAGCAGCATTCCACCAGCACCACTTTCTGGAAGTTGTCTTGATGTCTGCTAAGGTTGTCAACTGAGACTTTCCACAACAGCTAACAGTAATACTTTCCTCAATGCTCTTTTGAGTACAAAAACCAAGAGACCTGACAAAGAGATCTGGACCCCTTATTCCAATAAAAACATCCCAGTTCTTGCAAAAGAGGAAAGAAAGCAAGGTAATACTTATCAGATTGTTGCATTTCCAAGCTATCTATAAATTAGTTAATCCTGCTGCATTCGTTATCAAAGGAGGATTAACAACATGGTGGAAATTCTGCAGATGTTATTCAGCAAAATTGCATCCTTTCCCAAAGAAGTGACAGCTTTGTACTAAACACCAAAGCTATGACACATCTTTACTATTTACCTTCACAAATTAGCCAGTGACTAATTGACCAGGGGTTATAAATTCACGCCATATGCAGTACACAAGGCTGATTCTTGCAGTTCCTCACTTAGATGGCAAGATCTGGGTTGCCTTTGAAGACACTGGCTTATGAAATATTCCATACACACACCTGCAGAAGTTCAATTATCTACACCCTGAGTTAATTCTTCCTAAAGTGAAGTTTGAAGTTCTATTCTTCAACAGGCTAACTTGGACACTTAAAATTAGAACTGATGAGCTATCTTACTGCAGGTTACTTCCATTTGACTTTACATTACAGAAATTGACAACAATATATTTGCACTTCATAATGACACAGGCAGCACATCTTCACCTTCCATACCTTTCCATTTAGTTTTGTTTCCTGCTTTACTCTGCTTTCTCTGCATTACTCCTGCACTATTTCCACAATGTAAGCCTTATACTGTATAAATACTTTAGTCCTAATTCAAACTACTTTTTAAACACACAATTGCCTATCGAGGTCAAAATATACTTCTCCAATTCATGCTATTTTATTTTGAAGGCACTAGGGTAAAATAGCATCCTTTCAACAACACAAAGAATTACAGAAAACAGCAAGTGGGCTTTTCTTTTTTTTCTTTTTCTTTTTTTTTTTTTTAAGGAAATGGAGGGGGCTGGGGGGGATTCTGTTCAGGGGATTACAGTGTGGCCCATGTTCCAATGAAATAACCCTTGCACCTTAAGAAACTTTTATTGATCGTGGATTATTTCCCTCATTCCCCTGTTCCTATACCAATTTCTTTCATGCAAACCATTAGCAGAAATAGCTGTCTTAGTGTACTCTTCACAAATTAAAGCTACAATGCTTTTTCTTTTAAACCTATAAACACAGCAAAAGATCTTCAACTGAATTCCAACCTTTATCGTATTTTAAGTGCTATTAAAGACTTGTCGATAGTAATTCAGAATAAATTTTCAGTCCACAACTGATGAGCCTATTGAATCTGCTTCAGATTACGATGCAGGTAAGAGATATTCTTATAATACTGAAGTATTTGAACTAAAACTTTAGGAACAATTGGTAGAGGTTACAGAAAAGTCTAACAAGTTACTTAGCACACTTCTGTCTGCAAATGTTTAAATGATCAAGTCCTTTTAACTAATGCTAATTCTTTTTTTGCCCAAGCAGTTATCAAATCTAACAGGACTGATACAATTTACACACTTACATTAACTTGTTCTTTAATCAACTGCCAGACTGCAGTTCCATCCCTCCAAAGTAATCAGATTGTACTCTTGTCATCTGCTTAAAAACACTTTTGTTTCAGAAATACTTTGCTTTCAACATCTTTGTTTTCTACACTGAAAACAACCTCAAATACATTACAAAATGAGATTTTGTTCAATTCAGTACTTTCAGGATGGAGTTGACTACTGAGCTGAAGCTATTATTGTATTTGTCATCCTAAACTAAGTTTTCTAATAGAGCTGGGCAGGACAACTCAACTTCAGTGCTTCCCAAACCCCCCAGTTTTCACAAGCTCAACTCATACTTTTTGTTCCTCCATATGTTTCATTACAACTGCTGGACAACTACAATTTTCTGGACTTGTGGTAGACTTACTTATTGAGACAATCACTAATTAACCTTTTTGTTTTGGCAGAAGTTTTTGAATTCTTTCATTTCTTTCTGGGCTCACGTTAGCCAGTGTCTTTCCTCAACACCCCCTGCTTTTAAGACTGAGACCCAGCACACCTTCAGGTGAAGCCTGCACACTACCCAAGACTGCTTTGAGGACAGAACGCTTACTATTTCCCATCTCACAACAGCATAATCTCTGGTACACATGTATAACATCTACAATTCACAATCACTCTTTCATCAAAATACATGCTTTCCTCTTACTGAAAATTATCACATACCTACCAACAGGGAGTACATGAGAAATACATAGCAGTCCAGGCAAGATTTCCATCTTCCATGCAACATTTTACTATCTTCTTTTCTGAACCTCCCTCATCTTCACCTCGAGTTTTACAAAATTTGGTGCCTTTCATCTCACATCTTTTTAGTTGATCACAATCATAATTTCAGTGGCTATGGCTCCAGGACAAAGTAATAAGCATTACATTAACACAATTACCACAAAGGTAAGAGCAACATATTTACCAGATTACAGATACATGCTTTTACCTCGATTGCAATGCTATTTGGCAGCTGCATTTCAAGTATATTCAATTCCAGAGAACTGGCCCAATAAAAACCTTTGGTTAGCAAGGCAGAAATACTACACAAACTGCAGCTTCACAAACAAACCTGTAAACACGTCATTTCAGTGAGGCATGCACTGTTAAAGACAGCTTGGTTTTCTTAATTTCAAGCCAACTTTAAAAAGAAGTTCATTTTTATAATTTAAAACCGGAACAAATCATTTCCAAACTACATGTTCAATTTTTTTTTATATAAAAATTAAGGTTTAACATTTATTTTACATCTAGCTTTCCACATCCATGTGGGGACAAGGAATCAGAATGTACATAACTATAAGCTGTGCAAAAGTGGTGCCGTGCGAAGTCACAGATGCATGATAAACTGATAGTACAAGACTAGAGAAAATGAAGCTATGGATGTTGAGAATGGAGACAAAAAAAACAAAAACAAATAAAACAAGGTAATATATGAAGGAAGAGGGCAGGAAACAGGAGAGCCGGATGCTTAATAATGCCCTTAATGCTGCAAAGATAAACTAATGGCACAAGACAATGCTTCTTGTAGAACAAAAATCCAATAGCAATGAGTCTTTATTCACGTTTAGTCACCTGACATGAGGAAAGTGTCTGTTGCATTAAAATAGTCATTAATGTCAATGGCAGCATGGCTGAACAAGTCCTTTTCAATGGTAACGAACATCCCACATAGTAAATTCACTTCAACACAGCCTCATGACAACTCCCACATCAAAACAGTACTTTATTTTATATTTTTGCCTCATGATTACTCCCATATTAAGATCTTTCAGCTGTCAAGCGTACAAGGTGAAGAAAAAGGTTCTCAGTCAGCAAACACAGGTGCATCAGGAAGCATCTCCACAATACACCACTTCAGATCTGCTGGGTCCCAAGTCCATCCTTGAACGCTGGGCTCCCAGCACCACGTGTAGCACACTACTAAGGCTACACTACTATGTTAGCTTATTAATTCTGCATACATCAGGCCGAACAATGTGTCAACCTGCAAAAGACTGAGCATTATAACTGAAAATGGCAAAAGATTCACTCTATTGAACTTCACATCATTATTTGATGTTAAACAATGAGGCAAATCCCAACAGTATATACAAAAACCAGCTTTGCTTTTACAAAAGATTTTGTTTCCCATATTGATTAATCCAGGCAGCTAACTCATTGGTTTATGCAACTTTATTGAAGAAAATAAATCAATTACTAGTAGAGCTATTAGTTGATCACTCATCCATTTACAACTTGCATCATTTATTCAGTGCTATATTAAACAGTGTTTTGGAAGACAGATTAACTAATAGCTCCAAGCCTCCTAACAAAATTTAAATGAATTACAAAAATGTTCTTAGACCCTATTTTGGAATACAAGGGATGTTTGACTTCCAATTTCCATTCTCTGTAAAACAAGAACTGGTCATTCCTTTATTGACATGCATAAGATACATCACATTTTCTGTTCTGCTGATGCTATAGATTCAGTACCAATTCTCCAGACATAACAGTTATGAGTAAATGTATATAATAAAACCTCAGTTCTCTAACACTAGAAGGTTTGTAACAAGATGGATGCTGCTACAGCAATGTTACTTCTTTGATGGGAGAAAACTGAACATCCATCTCCTCTCACCCCTTTCAGGTGTTATCTTCAGTATCTGTTAGAGCAATGAGGAATGTATTTTTTTAATCTCATAACCAAGTTAGAATGAAGACATTGGCCACATAATACACATGCTCCATTAAAAAAAAAATTCTGAATCTTGGGCAATTGTTCTTGTGTAACTACTTTACAGATTCTAAAAGCAGTTATTGTCCAAAGCTGGAAGAACTAAAGTCTTCTCAGATGAGCATGTGCATGAATGGAAGGAGGTAAACAAAAAAATAAAAAAGATGAGGTCTGATAGGGGAGCAGCCGGATAAGAAAATCAAAAAAGGAACAGTAATTTAAAGTTTATTCCAGCTATAATGCAGGTTATTCTGACTTTAAGGTAGCATCACATGGCATACTTCTGAGTCCATTCCCGAGATATTCTGTTGTACCTGCAAAGAACAAGAACTGAGTTACTGTCAGCATGAAAGTAACAATTCCCTAAACCCTTAATCATTAAGTATTACTTTAACCTCATCTCCCGATTGTCTTCACATCAAGAAAAGTCTCTTTTTAATAACACAAAGGGAAAGAACTCAAACAAATCCCTCCCTAGACTAACCAGGATGTTCTTAAATTTATATGAAACAGTTCAAACTCAAGTCAAGCATATTTGCTGGAGGTCTGCTGTGAATAACTAATCAAGTGGAAGGTGTGAATAACTACTCCAATATAACTGGAAGGAATATAGACCATTTGGAGTAGGAGGGGCAAAGGGAGTGTTTTGTTTAAATATTGTTCTTAGATAAAGATTACAGAGGATCACATGCCATAAGTAAAGATTACTTGGTTAATAATACTACTGCATTTAGAATTTGTCAAATTTCTTGTTTAACAGTAAAATAATAGCAAATTTTCTTCATACTTTGTATTTTCTTTCCACATTAACATACTGCTGAAATAACTTTTAAAAAGGATGTTATCTTTAAGTATACTACCTCCACAGGAACTGAGCTGACAATTAGTTTATACTTAACTCCATGCTTGTCAGTAAGAAGTTAATTTTCAACTATACAAGCAGAACATAATCCCCATACATTTTCCTAGTCTGCAATATATAAAAGACAGACATTGGTGAATAATAGAAGTTGAAATTTCAATTGCCCAAAGTTTTGCATACCTATGCATAAAGTCTGATTACACTGTACTGCTTTCAGGGCATCACTTTTAATGAAATTCTGGCAAAATCTGGATAAATACTTGACAGAACAAGTTGACAAGCTGGCTCAAACTCAGTAATTATTTCATTCTTTGTTGTTGTTGTTGTTGCCATGCAAGAGCAGTATCTGTGAGATATAGTGACTGGCCAATACATTTCACACTAACCACAGATCAAGCTGTTAAATATTCAAGTTCAGTAACTGGTCCACCCATTATCTGTTAGTTAATCCAGTGCCTTAAAGCATGCAGCACTCAAGTGCTGACAAGTTTCCATTTTGTTAAATGCACAGATATGTGCAGATATTCTTACCCTACAGCATAGCGTATTTCTCTGTCCACTCTCTTGCTAACCTATTGTACCTAATTGGACAAGTATATTTAGCATTAATATATGAAACAAACAAAGGCTAATTTATGTCATTCTATCCGTGGAAAAATTTTAAGACATGTAAGGAATAAAAACAATCATTTCAACACAGATAGGGAAAACTTATGAAGCTTTGTTCAAGGGGAAATCTTCAAATTAAATACCAAGTTGCTACTAAAAAGAGCACCAAAAAAACAAAGCTGTCTTTTCCTCTGAGTATCTGTCCTACTTACACATAAGTCAATAAATGGGGCAACATGTACTTTCAAATATCGCCATACTTGTGAGAAAAAGATAGCTTCCTTCTCCCTTAACTTCAAAGATACTAAGCCCCGTTGTTTAGATTACTATCAAGAATAGATAGTACTTTGAGACACAGTTCTCTGCACTTCAGCTTTTCCACTAAAAGACTCGCTCAGTACAACTGCTGTTTGAGAAAGCACTCTTCACCAAGTTTGTTACAATACTGCTCTTATGCAACTCTGTACTTACTTGTCTCTGTCTGTTTTATAGATACGTGCAATCTCTGGCACTAGAGGGTCATCTGGATTTGGATCACATAACAGTGAACAAATGGATAAGAGAACTGTAAAAAAAAGTACATATGTATATACATCAATTGCAAAATAGGAGCAATCACCTTCAAGTACAGTTCTTTGTATTAGAACAACATCAGGACACCAGAGAACCCAAATAACTTTTCCCCTGACACATGGCCAAAATAAATTTGCAGCCCACTTTAAATAAATAAACACACACAAGATATGAATCACTTAAAAGTTCGCAATGTTATTGCTTTGGGTTTTTTTTTGGTTTTTTGTTTTTGCTTTTTACCAATTCTGGTAACTTTCAGTTAACACGCACAAGAACAGCACTGTTGTTTATCCCCTGCGCTGTGATGAAAGGCAACAGTCAATTTAAAGCACGTTATGTATTCTGATGACAAGAATATTCCAAGTTTTAATTACCAAAACTAAGCCTTATTCATTTACTTCTGATCAGGTTGATTTTTTTCTCTGTACTAAGACAATTCACCCTGTTTTCCACTGTTAAAGCTGCATGTAGGTTGTAAAGAAGAGTAACACTGATGTAGTCTGCAACGTCTACTCTCACAGAAATTTTGAAAGAAAAACAAGTGACAACATTAAGAAGTAGGGTATCCACATCCAGATCACAAACCTACACCTTGCACAGACAGGAATTACAAGTTCTGTAAACAAAGGAGTACTTTGATGGATCTTTTGAAGCTACAGTGACCAATACCTCTGAAGCAAAAAAGAATTTGATCGTCGTGAAAACATTTGAGCATTCAATGTTATTTAATACATTAAAATGAAAAAAAAAAAAAGACAAAGCTTCTACTGCAGCATAACACCAATATATCCTGAAGTATAACCACAAAGTTTAGTTCATGAAGTTCATGCACAGCAGCTGAAAGCAACATTTATGAAAATCCACTCTTGTTAACTGTACTGATGTGACAACGTAGCGCAGCATGCAATCCTAGACAGACTCAACAAAAAAAAACCCACAACAAACTATGAAGACTTAATTACTAAAAATGAAAGCCATCTTTAAATTGATATGCAAGTACGTATTTTTACGTACTTTTGAAGAGCAGGAAACAAGCACTGTCTCCACTTTAGGTTAGAACACACAACCACAATCTTTCTTCAATCCAAATGCTAGTAGTTTACTCTGGAACTAAGCTAGTACACACTGCTAAAAAGAGCGCAGCAAATAAGCAGTCACGTAAGGCCTTCAAACAGCCAGTTAGAAGAAAGTATTTGAAAAAACAAAACCTTCATTTACAAATATCTTAAGACATCATTATTAAATTGGCAAAAATACAGACTGGATTTAAAGGAAAACTCAAGAGATAGGCAGAAACTCAAGAGTATTAAAGCTAAAAGCATAGTATCCAACGCCAAATGGAAACATCTCTTCCTCATAGAAGTTACCTTTAGAAATAGTTAAAGCAGGAGACCACTGTGATCTTAGAATATCGAGACAAATGCTGCCATTACTGTTAATATTTGGATGATAGATTCTTGTTGTAAATGCAACCTGTAAAAAAAAAAAAAGATACGAAGAGTTTGTTTTGATTTATGACAACATCTTCTATTCTCAGTCAAGCCGTCAGTCAACTCAATTTCCTGCTAAAGAAAATAATTAAGCAGTTAAATCCTATCACAGATTCATAGAAAGCACTCTCAATATCCAGCTATCATTCTAATTCAGAAAGAGGGCAAGTGGTAGGCTGTGCTTTAATCACGGTTGACTGCATGACGATGAACATGCTCAACCAAAGTGTCTGAACCATGGCAACAGTAACATCGTGAAGCTAAAGAATTCCAAACGTTATGGTTACTCCAGCATGCACTTTCATATTGTAAAAAAAAAAAAAAAAAAAAAAAAAAACAGCAGACATACTTTTCTGTAGTTTTACCAGCCATTATTATTTAATAACTACTGCCAAACACTAAGAGATACAATCACTGACTTCAAGAACTCACCAAGAGTCATGTTTTCATGGAATAACCCAAACAGCCATATTGTAAGATTTGACAGCACCCTTAGCAAGAATTCTGTTGTAACACAAAGCTATTAAGTTTTCCTAACAATCAAGAAAAACAAAAATAAAACCAAACGCTAACCCAGGACATTCAGAATTCATGAATTTTCTCCCGAAAATGTATGCCAGCATACCTATTTTTGTTATAGAGAGGGACCTGGGCATTTAAGATACTCTAAGAATGCACAAAAAACCAAGTCCTTCACAACATCAGAACACGGATGTTGGCATTTTCTATCCTCTAGTTGGTTCTTTAAAGACAGCTAACATCACAAGTGAGAAAACAATACTTACCTTAGGTGGTTTGAAAGGGTAGTCTGTAGGAAAGTGAATTGTCAAGAAGAATACACCACCCTGATATGGACTGTCATTCTGCCAAAGTAAACAAATAATTCTCCTATTATCATCCTTAGGACAAATTCCAAGAAGACGTTGTTTTTAAATACATAAATAAACTTGTTTCAATGGTTGAACTGTCTATTACACCAATGTAACAGACATAGTTAAAATTCAACTACTTCCTTAGGTATGTGATACTTGAACAGACATCTCTCTTTCCAGATGGACCTGATCTGAAGCTGATGCTTCAAAGAAATTGTTTCTGCCAATTCACTCAGAACAATTTGGCAAAGGCATCTCAGTTTCCCTGAGATGGCCCAATTGAATGGTAAAGAGTGGAAGTACTGCCTAACAGGTTCAAAAACAAGTAGTGTTTGGAATGTATTTGTTATAACCACCCAATTTTACAACAGCCAAAGGCCTCCCATAAGTTCTACCCTTAGCTTAGGTGTTCCTTAGCACTGGAAAAAACTACCAACACATAGCTAACTCCTTGTTCCATGGGGTATTTGTTGGGAGGGAAGGGGGAAGGACGGGGAAGAGGGTAAAAAGAAAAGCATCAAGATTAAAAAAACCACATTGAGATTAAAGAGAATTCTTCCTCTTTTACAGAAAAGTACTTCAACATTATCAGGTATGGGAGAGTACTGCACATTATCGCTGTTTGAAGTGAAAACTATAACACAACTCCAGGAGTATGGCTATCAAAATGAATGTGGGACACTGTACACTTCTGAATTGCTTGTTATCTGAATCTTTATATTCACTGTAAGAACATTTCATACCAGTGTAAGACGACACTATGTCTTTCTCAGCTACAAAGAAACAAATGAAATACTGCAACACAAGGGACTAAAACCTGAAAACACACAGGTCGTATCTCTTACACAGTACCATACCAACAACCTAGCAATAGATGTAACCTCTTGTATGTGGTCAAGGGTACTACATGAAACTTAAAGAAACAACCCCTTTACTTCACATTTTAGCAAGTGTGGGAGCAAACTCCTCCCAGAGTATGTTAAAACTGAAGTTGATGAACTAATACAAGCACTCTTGCATCTTATTAAGAAAATCACAGCCTTTGTAATATCCGCAGAGCAGGAATGCCAGATGATTGATACTACCCTTGAAGGCACTAAGCAGCACCAGGTGAGCACTAGAGCTAACATCACACTGTCAGGCCAATTTTGAAGCAGGAATACAGATCTTTCTGATTGACACCAAGGAAACCACAAAGGGAAAGAAAGGAGCTGTACATTGTTAAACCAGGAGCTAAAAATAATAATGCCATTTTAAAATTCAACTGATGTTTAATACTTAATACCTTATGACCATGCAGACACCAGGTACATAAAATCAAATTCAGTACAGCGCAGAACATGTCTTGTATTTCAAATGATTTTTATCTTTTTGAGGCACTTAGTTACAATCAATGAGGACCAGGAACTTGGGAATGAAGTCATTTTTCCAATGAAGTCAACCTCTGACACGCAAACTCTCAGTGGTGATCTACTTAAAACATGCTTGTAGTTATACAGAAGTAGGACAACTGAGCATCATTGATACTTAATTCCTACTCTGAGCCTCACCAGAAGCATAACTCTGGGGCTCCAGGCCTACTGGCATCTGATACTGGTCTCAAGTTATAAAAAGTTTTCTAAATATAGCTAATTAGCCCTGAGAATTGCAGATGTCAAGTGCTTGCGTGTTATGTTTTTAGTTAGAACAAGTATTTGCCTTCTTTAACAAGGAAATATGAATACTCAGGTTTCAGTTGTGTACTGTACATTTAACACACAGGATTCTCCTCAGTCATAACTCAAAGTGTAGAAACAGTTAAATGCAAACAAACTGTCTAGAAATAAGGTGATAACGGCCAAGATTGTTCTAGAAATTATTCCACCCCCAATATGAGTTCTGGTATAAATACCCCAGCAACAAAATTGTGTTCAGACTGATTATTTTCTCACTTCCATTTTCTGTTACTATAAGAAATACCTCTAGAGCTACTGTCTGATAATGAGTTTTAAAACAAAAAAGCAAAATAGGGAAAAAACACACAGGTTCTTCCTGAATAGGATCTACTGGTTTAATATTACATCACAAGAAATAGAATACTTACAGGTCCCATAATCGTGGCTTGCCAATGAAACACTACAAAAGAAAAACTCTGCATTATTATCTAAGCATGGTATGCTTTGTGTTAGTAGAGCAAAACTAAAAACCTAAGATTACTTACTGTCATCTCCAACAGGACCTGCTGAACACTGCGCTGGAGGATCACGAGCTAAGTCACTAAGTTCCTTAGGAAGAAAGAAAAAAAAAAAACAAAGATCTGTTCAGAGAAGAAATGCTAATGAATTCAACAGTCGTTTTCAATTCATGTCCAACAAAAACCTCTCAAAGTTTTTCCATGTACAAATACAGAAGAATGTGCAGTGACAACTATTAAATCAACAGATCAATATCAGAAACACCTTTGTAAAAGACAACTGGCTAAACTGAACACGAAGGTCAACAATTAAGATAACTACACTTTTCTAAATATCACTACTTTTTACTCCTCTTAAGACACTCCTGTTGCAAAACAGACAAAGAGACCAGGTCACTGAGCCTGCAGTGGGCTAAGTCTAACCAGTTTCTGATCATGATTTCCAAGGATTAAGTCTTAGCCAGAGAAGCGTTAAGCTGGGAATGAGAAAGCTGTGGTTAGTTTTCATGACATAGAAAGCACTGTGTATAAAATTCAGTTGCTTTTTTCCCCACTGCCTCTAGCAAGAACACATTTTTCATAAGATAAAGCAGACAAGTAAATTGAAGATGTTGACAAATATCGGAACCAGGCAAAGTATCTGCACTTTTTATTTTAAACTTTACATTCATGACAATTGTGCCTTTAAAATTCTGAACTAAGATGCAGAAACCAGATCCCCCCGCTCCCTTGTTTCACAGGGAACAAAAACAGAAACTCAGAATGGAGGATTCCTTGTCTAGTATCAAGATCACAGTGATGAATCTCAGAAACTCTGGATTCATTTAAACACTCTGTAGGTTACCTGACTGGATGGTGTATTTTCTAACAAAATGATGGCTTTCAGTTACAGAACGTAGCAAATACCTTCCTTCCCCCCTGCTGTTTTTCAAAGCTAAAAATGGCTTCAAGAACTTGTGTAAAACTGCACTTGTCAAGGCATTCGAAGTCACAAGAATGGGGAAAAACCTTCAGTCCTTCTCCCAGATATTAGCAGTTGCTCCCAAGTTATTTACTACAGGCCCACACAAGCCATTAAAACAAGAACTTTCCATTACAGTCTCAGACTTCTAAGGAACCCAGACACATTCATTTGGTTGGAAACACGCACATTTGGACCAGACAGCAGCCAGCTCTGCCTGGGAAAGTTCTGATGTCTATCTTTTAGATTTGACAAATTCTACATTTGATGAAAAATTAGTAAATGTAAACCAAAACAAAATGAGAAGAAAAATGCATTCCTTCCAATGTGAATACCTTGTTCTTGTAAACACAGGAAGAGAGGAATGTGTAAAAGCCCATAGGTTCTAAGAACACCGAAGACCATTATTTCCCCTCCTTATAAGTGTTGATTTTCATCACCTTTCCAATTAACAAGATTTGAATTTTGCACTGGTATGAGACTGTGCAGAAAAAAAAATGGAACTGTATCAGTTTTCATAAGCAATGGCACAGTGGAACGAGTGTTCTCATCCATTTCACCGCTGCAGTCATTTGTAAGGGTGGACAACAGCTCTCTCTAGAGCACAGAAAACCCCTACACAGAGCACTCTTCTGTCATACAGCACTCCCCTGTTATTGCTGGGGGGTGCCTGGGACATTCTTATTTCTGCAATGAAATCTCTGCTCAGGTCCACATGTTGTTCCATGGACTTGCTAGCTTAGATTTAAACCATCTACGTAAAGACAAAAAAGAAATGTAAAAACTTTTATATGGAAAGCGTTTTTTTTTTTTTTTTTTTTAATTTTCAGGTTTCCCCTCAGCATACACTTAGCAAATAAAGGAAGTCCTGGTAAGCAGGCTGACTTCTCATTTAGATGTCCTTCCAATTACAAAAATGATCAGTTGATTGTTTATGATATCCGGGAAAAAAATTCCCCTGGCTACTTTGTCCCTTAAAATAAAGTGTAGCAAAGGAAGACACATAAAGACTATTATTATATTTTAATGTACTTATGCTGTTACTACTACATTATTTGATTTAATCTGGGAAGATGATCCTATTTCTGAAAAACTATTATGGGGTCTAAGAACTATGAAATGACTCTTCACAAAGTTTATAGAAATTATGAAGACAAGAAGGGCAAGAAAAGATCAGCCTACAAGTGGAAAGCCAGAGGTACGTACAATAGGCTAGAGAGTTCTTCTAAAAGTACTACTGTCTTCAGAGAAACATTCAGCTTAAAAAGCAGTTGACAAGTACATTTTAACACAGTAGAGAAATTTGAGTATATCAATAATTCCTAGGAAAAGCAAGTAAGTAGGACTGCAAATGTAAGAAAAGTATTTAAGAAGTGTCAGTAAAAACTTCATGAAAGAAAAAAAGGCTTCAGTAATTTACAAACTGAAACATGTGAGTTTGCACGCTCCAGTAATCGAAGACTCAAAATACAGGTCCATAGAGAGTTAGCCCTTTTAACTACGGAAACGAGTCTGGGGAACAGGCAAGCAGTGATTTTCATAAAGGTCTCAAGTTTTGTCTGGCCCAGAACACTGAAGTACAAGAAAACCTAATTGTGCTAAACAAAGAAATTCAAAGTAGAGATAAGGCTAGGAACATGATACATTACTCAGTATTTCCACCACAGAACAAGTGATTTACTGACTGAAGTCAGAAATACAAGAGAACTAGCACTCATTCTTGTATTCTCTTCATGATCCCTTAGGTACCACAGTCATAAGAATAAAATTGGGAAGGAAGTTGTTTGTCTCAGTAGTGTAAGTGCTGGAGAAGAACTGAGGCAGATACAAGCAATAGCAGCCAGTACTTCCTGCTCCCAGTAACACCAAGCTGATATTTGCCTAGTTGGTAGTGTGTGACATCTCACAGCTACACAAAAGGAGGGAGGGCTTTTTCTAAAAACGGGGCACAAAGTTCTCTCCATAACTTTCAGAGGTGCCTGCTTCTGAAAGCTACAGCTCTGCTGAATGCAAGGGGCGAACTGGAAGAACTAGAAACTGGGCAGGCACAGACATACGGCTGTGACACATTAGTGCAATTGTACAGAAAAGGGAGGAGCCTTCTCTCTAGCAATCCATCAGCAGACCCAACACTGACCTTCCTCTTTAGCTCAGCCACGGAGACCAACCATTCCACAACAGGCATATGCTTCATCTGACAGTATTTCCAAAAGCAGAACTAAGATTGGTAATTGCCAGGGGCTGATAAAAGCTCCAAATTTTTTCCCAGCTTTCACCCACTTCTCACTAATAAGTTATGGCCACATCAAGTTTCACCCTATCAAGTGGTGTTTAATATTTAAGAATACAAAAATGCTAAAAACGTTCCCCAGTGCTGCTCTAAGCATAAGGGCTTTATGATGTTCACATTCCTTCTGCTACACTGCCTATCTACAGCTCTGCAGCTTTTTGCTTACACCCAGTTTCAGTGGTGCTTCCCTTTGTTAAGGTATACACCAAGTTACATCTCAAACTGTTTTTAAAATACCCAATGCAGAACCCACGCTTTCCTGGAGCCAGCTGCTCTATTTTTCATTTTCCAGGTGGCTTAGGAAAAAATAGGTATTTTCCCAAGAAGTCAATTCCCAAGGCTTTACGTGGAAACATTTGCACAGAAGCTGGTTCAGGGGTGCACTGCACACCCACTTGGAAAGGATGAGTCTTGAATTACAGCCATGACTTGTAGTCTCTGGCTCTGCCACAGGTTTCCGGTGTAGCTCCAGCATATCACCACTGCTGCCCCAGTTTCCAAATATAAAGTTGTGATAGCTCCTGCTCCTCCCCAGGGAAGATTAGTCACACAGCATTTTGCAGGTTTAAGCACTATTTAAGGAGCGAGCACCCATGCCAGAGGACAGTGGTAGCATGTACAGGATGACATATAGGTACAGCTTTGCACCAGTTTTGGAAAAGTTAAGGAAAAGTGGAAGTATGACAACATCAACAGACAGCCCCGCTTCCACACCGCATGCTGTGGTTTACTGCCAGTTTCATATTAAGGCTGTAGTAACCATAATTTTATTGGAAAATTCTCACAACCTCTCTCTATAAGTTCAGTAAAATTAGCCAAAAAATAAACCAAACACTTAAACCATTAACTAGCTGCTTGTTTTGCATAAAATTATGGCATACACTTCTATTGGAGATCTATAACACTGGCACGTGACTGTGAATGCAGCAGTATGATCCTAGGTGATATAATAAATGACAGGAATACCACTTTTCAAAAACAAATTGACAGAAAAGCTCTGAAGAAGCCTCACACAATTCCTCTCCACCAGTTGCTTACAAAAAGATTATAGAAGTCATCTAAATGGTGAGGAAAATTCAAAGAATATTCAAAGAATGATCAAGGATGCCTCACCCAAATGCACAAGCAAGACCGTGAAGGTAAATACTTAAGGCAACAAGCTGCTCTTCTCACAAAAGCATCCAAGCCAGTAGCAAATGACGGCTTGCTGCATAAGAAAGCTGCCTTCCCACATGCAACCAAACTGGGCAGTCAGTGCCAGCCCCTTTGCTTCCCACTTCTCAGAACTCACACTCCCTGTGGCTCCACTGCTGTATTTTTCTAGTTTAAGCTGGAAACAGACAGAGCTTTATTTTTAATGATGGTAACAGCTTAAATACAGAGTGGCAAAACATCACTCATCTTCTCAGCCATATATGCACAGTTAAATTTAATACCAGTTTACAACACAATTACTCGCTGAAATCATAAACTGACAGCTTTCTGGTCCTGTCAAGAAAGAACAGGGATGATTTGCTGCAAGTTTTTAGATGCTAATTTGTATTGCATCAGAGGGAAGGAAAGGTAATAATCACTTACAACAGAAGATTTAAAACAACAACAACAAACCAACATCAAGCAAACAAAAACATCACTTAAGCCAAACAAAAAGTAGCACTTATTAATCGCAGCGTTTGTCTAATACAGTCTGTCATAAACAGTTCAAACACTGAGCATCCAAAAATTCACCACTCTATTAGTCTTTAGTCACTAGCTCACTGTTGAAAACAGCTTAAAAAAGAAAGGATTGGAAGCAGCTATAAACAGAGGGGAAGAACATTTAAGCCTGTTTGAAGATTAAGAAGTGTCAGCCAGCAAAGAACTACTGCTTTATCCCACACACCTGCATTCACAACATTCCTTTCAACATGAAAATGAACTATACTTGGAAGCAGAAAATAACAGTTTGAAAAACATGGATTTTTAGGCTGAATAGGAACACTCTGGTACAATATACGTCACAAGTCTAACCAGCAGAAAATTATCAGCTTTAAACAAGCTGGCCATTTGACTAGCATTTAAAACTAAGGATTAAAAAATATCATTAAGTACAATGATAACGCGTAATAAAGATGTAGGCTGAAGTTTACAGAAAACAGCAAGGGCCGAAGAGCAGAGTACTTCCTAAGAAACGCAAGGCACCACATCCAGAAACGTAACAGTGGTGATAATCCCCATCATCATCGTTTTGCATGTTCTACTCTTCATGCTTGCCCTCTCTTTAGTTTTTACTATTAAAGCTTTCAGCTTACCCACTGCACACTGCTCGCACAATATCTAGCAACAATATCAAAATGACTTATTAAAAAATAGACACTGAAATACCCAATCTTCAAACCTAGGAATCAAAGAAGGAGATGCCAGATTGATGTTTAATAAAGTCACTCTGGGTGCTTGGACTGTGATACCAACTTCTCCAATGTCTACAAGCTATCTTTTTCAAGAACCTACCTTTCACTACCTGAGACACTGGTGAATGAGGCTATTGTCTACAGCTCTTCTCACCTGCTCTCAAGTTTGGAAGGTGTACAATGTAGGTAATGGTTTCCAGCAAATTTCACTGTTACTGCAGCTGAAGTGGCACTATTCTACCCCAAACTTTCCCAGAGTTCACCTCTGCAAACTGGCAAATTGATGGGAAAAAAGGTCACTCACTAAAGGCGTTCAGAACAAACTTTGAAAAAGGTGGCAGCAACTCACCTACAGTTGGGCTCTGGACTCAGAAGTATTGCTTTTTTTACTCCAAAGTAAACAAAATCCATAGAGCTATCTTACCAAAGATGAAGAAAATCTGACCTCTTTACTCACTTGAATTCAAACGCGTTAACAGCTGCCATTCCCTGAAAGTAACAGCACTACTAAAAAACCATGTATACAGACTAAAACGTTCTGAAGGATAAGTGCAAAGTACCTGTTAACTACCTCTTAGTTCAGCAATAACTGGGTATTTTACCTCTGCCTTTCCCAAGCTCTCTCCTACTAGAACCCTGAAACTTGTCATGCTTTTTATTCACAGATTTCTCCTCTGAGAACCGTACCTACCATCTGTTCTGTGACCCAGGACTACAGGGCAGCATTCCCAGACAAAGGTCAGCAGTGAAAGCCAGCCACAATGGGAGAAGCAGGCTATGCCCAGCTAAACAACGAAACTGGATGATTGGGGAAGGAAGGGGCACATTAAATTCAGCAAATAAACTCAAAATGATGCACTTGGAAAAAACTTACATTCAAAGTGTGGCACTATGATTCAATCAGCACTGCTCAGGAATGAGATTTTGGCACGGCAACAGACAATTTCACACCAACACTGGCTGGATGCTGGGCTTTGAGGTGGGGCCTCCCACCACCCTGTTGCCCAGCATTCAAGGCCCCCACCAGAAGAAGCAACAAGTATCTGACATCCATGTGACAGTAGCACACCAGTAGTTCACCAGGCTTCATCAAATAACAACCTTGGGCATGACCATGAATGGAGCAGGATTTTACAGAAATAGCAAGTGGCCTTAACCGTGTGCTTAACCTCTAAGTCTCCACTCAATTAAAAATGCAAGAATTCTCCTTGTTCTCAAGAAATGCATGGAAAAGAGGACTGCATGACAAAGTCATCAAATTAATATTGCGATGAACAATGTCACAAGACGTGGAGTGCAGTGCATCTGTTGTTTAGAGGAAGTCTGGAAGACCGTTCCAAAATTTAAATATTTAAACTAAGTGAAAATCAACTCTCCTTTAACAAAGCTCTTTTGACTTTGACTGTTCCTTGTTTTGCATTAATTCCCAGACGCACACAAAAGCCAATGATAGATACATATCATTATGGGGATATTTCATGAATGTGACAGCGTGTCATTGTGGAGGTAATTCTTTCACTATCTTATTTAGAGCTGTACAATTCTGCTAGCATCTTACGCTGTTGTGTACAACCACAATGGATCTCTGTTCAGAGCAGCAAATGGCAGAGGCAGAACTAAGGACATAGCAGGAGGATTGAAACTAGATGATCACTGTGGTCCTTTTCAACCCAGGCTGTTCTATGATGACTGTCCAGACAATTAGGTACATCTGCTCATATTGAGCCAATGATGTAAACACATTCCCAGGTAGTTACTGAGGTAAACTTCAGATGCTCTGGCACTTGTCTCAGCTATCTAGAGAACACGGATGTTCAGAAGGGTTTTTAGGAGAAGACAGAAACAACAAAAAAACACAACAGTGTTTATAAGTGTATTTATGAAGAGACTGCAGCTGCCACCCCGAACTGCTGCAACAGAATAGGGGGCACCACTCATCTGGAAAATCATCATTCAGGAGGTCCTCCTACACTGTTGAATGAAAGAACACAGCAAGCCCAAGTCTAAGATGAGAAAAAGTCTGCAGTCATCTGACTTACAGTACCGGCTGGCATTATTACTTGGACAGGCAAGCAAAGGCTGGGAAGTATTACCTTAGAGCATTTTTACTATTTACCAGGAACCCGAAGCTGCTGCTGGCAGAGGATGAAGCACTGAGCACCTGGCCAGCCCAGCTGCATGGCACAGAGGAAGCTCCCCATAAAAGCAGCTGAGTGCAGCACACAGCACAGCTTTCATGCCCCTTCCACCCAGCTGACCTACAGCACGCCAGTACCCACCCCCAGTTCTACTGCAGCTCTGGAGTCCAGATGCTCGGGAAAGGATTAAACTTCTGTTTCATCACTCTTCCACTGGGTCAGAGCATTTGCAAAGCAGTCTGAAATCCTCCTTTTCTTAAAACTAGAACAAATAATAACCGATTGTATTGGGCAAAACCAGAGGAAACCTTGAAGAAGTCTACTGTACCACGTCTCTCAAAGGGATGAAGGTCAGAACAAAGGGTTCCTTTGCACAAAATTTTAACATCAAAGCTTGCTATTGATGAGAAGGTTCTCAATAACATTTAAAACAACAGTATAATAAAAAACATCTCATTTCTCTTCAGCTTTCCGTCTGGAATCTTGCAGTGCTCTGTGTGGCTCACTTTTCAGTAATAAACTTTGTCCCAAAGTGTTTCACAAAGGGTTGAGAAAAGTATGGATGCCAACTTAAACTTGTGAACATAATTTTAACTAGCTTTTTGAACAGCTTGCTCAGCACAGCCTACTACATTTCATCAGCACCCCATGAAAAACCCACTAAAGATTTTCTGGGGAAAAAAAAAAAAAGAAAAAACAAAAAACACCTCCAATACTTCCCATTGAAATATTAAATGCAAGCTCAGAAAGTCCACAAAACTATCCAGCTTGATCAGTTCAATATAGCTGAATACTCTCTACTTCTGTCAAGTTGGCTTTAACAGGAATTATGTTTAAGAATGTGCTGCTGTCTGCAAACATATACACATTATTACAGCAGTTCTCACTTCTTACCCCAGCTAGTTTAGTTTTTTCTGCATATTATACAGGCAGATGGCTACATCACCACTGTCACAGGAGAAAATGAACACCTGTAACTCAAACGTTTCAATGTAAGCTGCAGCACATTAGCAAAGTCAGCCTATGCTGAGATAGACCTAACAGTGGAGTGCAGAACACATGCTCCCATCTGCCAGCTCTGACGCACAGGGGAGGGAGCTACAGCAGAACACAGGACAGACAATTAAAGCAGCAGAACCTTAATATCTGCAACAGAAAGATTTACCCGAGATGGCGCATCAAGACCCTAATCTGAACTGCACACAGGCTCTGCCCCTCTTCACTCCCCTTTAGCAGCTGTCACCATGGCTCCGCGGGGTGTAGAACCTCTGTCCCCTCCTTCCCTCCTCAGCTCAGCGTAGCCCAGCCGGTGCAGGGGCTGCTGCCAAGCTGCTGAGGTGCTCAGGGCGGGGGGGGCCACAGAGATGCCTTGGGCAGGAGGCAATTCACTGCTGCACTTTCTGCAGCTGCTCCTACAGTTGTTTGCAGCCTTCCCCTGCCTTGGTTACCCATTTTCTTAAATGCAAAGAAGGGCATTGCTGCTACGGCTCTGCTTACTGACTGCAGGCAGTTGAAGGCAGCTCATTTCACAAAATTCTACAGCAGCTCTCTTGCAGAAGAGATATTCGCATAGGGAATAATATCAAAAGCACTGGCTTGCTTTCAAAAAACAAATCTTTAAAAGCTGGAATGATCGTAAAGAAAATGCTAGCCAGACAACCTTTTACCCAGTGCATTATCCCACCCAAACCCTTCAGCACAGAAGAGTCTGTTTGTAAGGTATGCAAGTATCTATCTAATGGCATATTGATCTCCAAAGTTCTGTAAATTACTTAAGTGAGATTACAGCCCCTTCCTCCGCCCATCCCAAAGCACACATTTAAAGATCTGTGCCGAATGGGAACCCACTTCACAAGCATGGTGCCCAGTTAATGGAGATAAATCTTTACATTCCTGCAGCTTAAACATCCTAGCTAAGGAATCTTTAGTCTTCCACTCTCATCAAGCGTGACCAGTTGTGAAGTAGGACTTTCACAGTAAGCACTGGACTTGAACACGGGTAGCAAATCTACCAACTTCAGGAGTATCATTTACATTTTAATAATATTCATTTTGCAGTACAAATGTAACTTCCGACTGTCTAATCCTAAGCAGAATTTTACTGATGACAAATTTCAGCTGATGCCAAATAATTTTATTCTAGTTTAAAACAAACAAGCAAACAAAAACCCAAAGTTGTTCCACGCTAGTTCTTCCCAAACACTACACAGTAGAACCTCGTGATTTGAAAACCCCAATCCAAGATGACCTTTCTAACCACAAAGTGGTGAAGCCACATGGTGTTATCTACTTGAGATGGAACTTGGCCTATTCAAAACAGTTACAGTGAAATAAATATCAAAATGTAATGCAACACATTCGGTGCATTCATAAAGGTTAAAGCATTTTAACTGATCTTTCACCAACTGTGCTTCATTAGCTAGCTAACCTTAATTTTCTGAGCTCCAACCATATAAATCCAGACTTATTTCTAGACATTAATTCAAAGCATAAGATAAACCAAGTAACTTCAAGTTATTAAATAATTTTGAATGAGCCCAGCAAACCAAGTCTAAAACTACCTCCCAAAATAAAGTAAAGCAGCTTTTATTTAGAGAGGAAAACCTCATTCCCAAGAGCTAGCTTTTCTAGTTAAACTCTTACATTTTTGTCCCAATTTAAAAAAAAAAAAAAGTGGTTACAAAGAAACACACTAAGTAGGTTTTACAACCTTTCACCTGGATAAACCTGTACAAAAACTACACCTTTGGTTAAACTGACACAGATTTGTCATGCTATCTTCATCCCTGCACAACGCATTCCATCTCTTAAAAATACTACTGTCTCCAGGGTTAGCAGCATCTCTTACTCGGAGCATTTGGAAGAGTGTGGGGGGGGGGGGGGAGAATAAAGCTGCAATTAAATACACACCTAGGAACAGTGCTGGGGGCTGTAACCTTGAGGAAAATTGTTTTTCAGCCTCCAGTCTGCCACTGCCAGTGAAAGCCCTGTATCTGTACTTAAGCACAGATAAATGGTTTTGCCACCTTCAGCCTTTAGCTTCCAGGATGCCAACTCCTCTGAAGTTTTTCCAATACATTACTCCCAACACAAAGATGATGGCTTGTACTGCATTTAATCAAATAGACAGAAAACACAGCTGGCACAAGCTTTGTCAAGGATTTCACAGAAAAGGCATTTCATATATACACACTTCTACCTCCTGCATTTGCTCTACACTTAGGCCTTCTATACCACTTCATGGCAATGCACGTTTATAGCGCTGAAAGAACAGCTGCTTATCAATGACATCAGGTCCACAAATTTTACCTGTTTTATATAATCCCAACTTCACACTCCAGCATAATAAAAGTTTCCCTGCTCCAGAGATGTAACACATCAGAGCCGGAAGTGTCAATGCTGCAGCAATCACAGGATGCGCGTTTAGCAGTCACCACTCAAGGCTTCCAAGAGCGTGCAGCACACACGTAACAGGCATTTACATACACTTGTTCCATTTGTTTCATTGCCATTATGCTTATTTAGGGGAAAAAAATATTCATTCTCATGAAAGGAAGCCGTTAAAATTAAGATACAGTTTCCCATTATTCCATAGCAGAAGTACTTCAACGGTATAATAAAACAGCTGCCATTCTTCTGTAAAACACACCGCGTCAATAAAACAGAGTTCTGCCAGTTGAATGCAGGCCACTCTCAGGGCAGATGGCAAAGACTTGAGGATGAGATCCAGCATAACGTCATCTTCCTGAGACCGGCTGTGTCCCTGACGATTCCTTCTGCTGGGAGAGCTCTAACAACACGTTCCAAAAGCAGGGACCCAACACAGCAATTCTGGGTGCTTCCATGTCTGAGCCAAAAAGCAGTCCGTGAGTTACATGAGAAGGAAGGGGTGGCTGTATGGTGAATCTGTAGCATGCTTCAGGTTGCATTCACATGCTCCAGCACAATCTGAGAGTCTGATTTATGAAGTGCAATAAAGGATTTTATCTAAGTCCATAAAGATGGAATCAAAGAGCCTAAAAGTACCTTCCCCAGTGCGTCTGGGACGTCATCTGCTGCAGATGACGAGTTCTCGCCCTGACAGGTAATGCCACGAGTCAGACTCAATCAGCCACCTGTGATTACAATGTTCTGAGGTCTGGTCTCTCTTTAGCCTGTTCTGACCTGGTGCCAACAGCCTACTACAAGGAAGCAGAGTTTCAAGGTCTGATCTGTGACCTTACAGGGGATCCCAGATCACCAGCAACAGAGTGCCATTCCCTGGCTTTATGGAGTGGTAATATTAAAATCTAAATTCAAAACAGCTCCACTACAAAATTATTGCTCCTATTTTTTGGATTCCAGCCTCAATCCCAATAAGTATTTTTTATCAGAAACCATGTTTTGAAAGCAAGCAGCTTGCAAGCAATGCTTCCAGTCTGCTGCACATCACCATTTTGACATTCCAGGTGGGGAAAAACAAAATTGAAACTGTAAACCCCACGTGAATTTGGAAGCCTATCCTGTAGCACCCTGTGATGAAATGGACTAAAAATAACACCTTCAAAACAAACACCAAGCTCGCACCAAAAACCCTGCACCAACCCTCTGACTCTACATCCCAGCACTGGGGGAAGCACGACCAACGACGGCCCGAGAAACGCAGCAGGCCCAGAGCACACAGCCGGAGAGGACTTTCTCATTCACAAGTTATGCTGAAGCGTTTTAAGGTTTCCACCACGACGTTATGATGCTGAAAGAGGCAAACGGCCCCCCTACGTAACCATCATCCCTTCGCTTTAACAGGAAACTTACCTGCAGCGCCCGAGAGCGTTTCATAAGCATGAGCTGATGACAAAGCACCCAGGGAGGCTCCTGGCTGAGCACAACTCGAGTGATATCACCGCTAATACGGGGAACAACTTCTGACGGCGGATTCGAAAGAAACCGTTTTGAAATCCTCGGGAGAGCGCGGCGACTCGAAGACACCCGTGAAAGTAAAACTAATCAGGAGCCGATTACAGAGCTCGGGGGCCGTCCTCCCACCAACGAACCGTACCCGAGCCCGTCGCGACCACGCAGCGCCCCGAGCCCGCTCACGGGGCTCAGAGGCGGCACACACCCCGCGGCCCCGGGCCGGGCGCAGCCGTTCTGCCATCTTGGCGACAACGGCCGAGCCGGCGCTCCCCGCTCCGGTGAGGCGAAGCCGGGCGGCGGCCACGGGACGGAGCCGTCCCGCCAGCGAGCCCCGAGCCGGCGGCCTCCTTCCTTCGCCGGGAACGCGTTACGCTGTCATCACCGCGGCATTTTTTCCGACTTAGCTGTGAAGCCGCTCCACCCGGCCCCGATTGTGCAACGGCGCGGCCTCGGCGCGGCGCTTCCGCCGCCGGTGGGGCCGTGCGGGGCGGCGGGGCCGAGCCCGGCTCCGGGGAGCGCGGAGCGTGCGCGCCGCGGGATCCCGGAAAGGGCCCGGACCCGCCGAGCCGCCGCCATCTTACAATGCGGGAAAGGCGCCGCACGCCGCGGGGAGGCCGGGAGGACCGCTCCGCCGCCGCGGGGAGGGCCCGGAGCGCCCGGGAGCCCCATCCGCCGCGGGCGGGAGCTCGGCGGGGCCGAGCGCGAGCGGCGGGGCCGTCCGCGGGGCGGCCTCCGGCCGGCGGGGTGCGGCGGCGGCGGCCCGGGCCCGGCGGGGCGAAGGGAGAGCGGCCGGGCCGCTCGCGGCGGGCGGTGTGGCGCAGCGCCTCCATGATGAAACGACAAAAAAAAAAAAAAAAAAAGCCCAAGCCAGAAAGAACGGCGAGAAGCGAGGGCGGGGCGCGGGCCGCTCACCTTGTTGATGCGTTTCAGCGCCATTGTGTGCGAGTGCCGCCGCCGCCGGGGCCGTCTGTGCGCCGCGGTGACTCCGCGCTCCGCTCGCGCTGCGGGGGGGCCGGGAGGAGGGCGCGAGGAGGAGGAGGAGAAGGAAGGCGGGGAGGGGGAGGGGGCAGCCGCGCCGCTCCTTCCTGCGGAAGCCGCCGAGGGGGGCGCCCGAGCGGGGCGGAGAGCGGCGGCCGGCGGAGTCCTGCGGCCGGCGGGCCGTGCGCCTGGGGGAGCGCCGCGCCCGCCGCTTCCCGTCACCGCCGGGAGGAGCGGCAGGAGGAAGGGGGGAGCCGCGGGGCGCCGCCCGACAAAGAGGAGCAGACAGGAGAGCGAAGCGGGCAGCGACACCGCCGCGCAGCGCCGCCGTCGCCGGCCAGGCCCGAACCCGGGGGGAGGAGGGGGCGGAGCGTGCCCGACTGCAGCCACACCCCGGGGGCTGCGCAGGGGAGGGGCGGGAAAGCGGCGTCTGGGGGCATCGTGGCTCCGCCCCCGCAACGGGGGGGGGGGGGGGGGGAAGAGGGACGGGTGTCTCGCGAGAGGTGGGCGCGAGCCGCGCCGACGTAGAGGAAGGGAGGGGTGGTTTGGGCCCTGCCTGCCGAGCGGCGTCTCTGCGGTGCCGCTCCTCCCCCCACCCCCCGGTACTGACGGCGGACCGCCGCCTTGCCCGGCGTAGCTCTGCGCACACAAAATGGCCGCGGCTGGGCCTACATCGCTGCGATGACGCGGCGGTATCCTTCCGCGTGAGGGCACTTCGCACCTCTCCGGCCCCGTGTCCTTGCGCTGCTGCGGAAATGAGCGCTGCGCGTGCTCGCTTCCGCCCGTACAGAAACGTAAAATAAGGCAGCCCCGTCCCGCGCTCGCGGTGCCGCTGCCCGCCCGGCCGTGTGCCGCAAAGGGGCACCGCAGCGCCGGGGAGAGAAAGGAAAGTCCCGTGGAGGAGCGGCGACCCCGGAACAAAGAGCCGGGCTGAGGGACAGCGACCCACCGACGCATTGGTTAGAGCGGACTGATAGCACTGCCGTCGGTTCTTTGCTACCTCGTGTGTCAGTCATGACTAGCCCGGAGGAGGCAGTACATTGTAAAGCTGCTTCACTTCATGCTCATTTCATGGTACTGTCTGCACACTGGGGAAATGCAGCCCCGCGCTGTTCTGTTAATGCTCTTATTATCTTAATCAGGAATAGTGCTGCAGAACACCTCGCTGTTGTTCGCCCCGTGTGGCTTCGGCAGTGCTGGTCTTCCAGAGCACCAGTACAGCTGTATTTCTGTCACAGACATTGCATCTGTCCTTTAAATTGCTTACACCGCCCCTTTTTCTTTATTCTTTTATCGGGAGCTTTAGATATTTAGTAATATTTCAGTTGTACGTTTCTAATTGTTATTTGAAGCTAATGACCTCCAATGTGACTCCATATATAATAAAGACATTTGGTTTGCCTTCGGCGCCTTGCTGTATAAAAAAGAAATAAAGAACTGCACAGACACCCTATTGAAAGTGTGTGCTTTTCTCTGCTCGAAAATCAAAATTTTTAATCATTTAATACAACGGGTATTGTTAATTTGGTAAATCAAGTTGTGTTTGCATGCATTTCAGCAGTTATGTGTTAAAACCCATCAGTGTTTTGTACTGTCCTTCTTTACAGCCATTACTGTAAATGCTCAGAAATAGGTCTGCATATATTGCTTTAGAATACCTCTTTAGAGAAATATTTTATTGTGCCCAATGTTGTTTGTATATATATATAAATTTAAATATTTACCTTTAAATATGATTGAGAAAAAACTAAAAATAATGTTTGTTAAAGTATGAAAAACAGTCCTATGGCCATTTCTGCAAGTCACAGCACACAGTCCTGTTTGGAGAATGTTGTACTTCTCACCTTCACCTCCTTTTTCTCAAGCTCTAAGGTAAAAATCATGTTGTTTCCCCTCAGCTTTGGAAATGAATAAAGTAGAATTTTTATTCAAGTAGGAACACTTATGTAAGTAAGGCCTTGCAACTTTAATATATTTATGTGCCGTATGTTTGATGAGTTTCTCACCTTTACCATATGCAGTAAGTGCACTGTAATGCTACTTGCAGAGATACCTCATATTAATAATGTAAAATGCAGAGGCACAGATGAGTATGAACGGGTGTGGCAACTTTGTGTAGAACTACCAGGTCTATTTGGGTTTGCTTCATTTTAATTTGATTTTTGAAGCTAATTCTCAGAAGTGTTGAATAGAGCCATGTCTGCCATGTCTAGATCTTATACACCAGTGAAGCTGAGTTAAATTTTCAGAGGTTTATTATGCAAAAATTGGAAACAAAGGGATATCGGCATGGTAATAAACAGTTTGCAGAAAATACCCAGAACAAGCAAGCTGACTTGAATTTGATTGCTTTTTTAAATATAGCATTGCAGGGTTCTTTACAGCCATGTGGTCAGCAACCTCTGACGGGAGTTTTACCAGTTTTCTTCAACTGCTTTCTGACAGCCCAGCAGTGCAAGCGTGAATGGAGATTGCCTTGATATACCACTTCTCTCAGTTTAGAGAGGACTCAAGGGAAAAGCATTCCAGACTTAGTTTATAGCTTAGTGTATCTTGCTTGCACATCAGTGTCAGATTTTTCACTTTGACTGTAAAATGACCAGTCATTTTTACAATTTCAGCATACTGTTCTACCTGTCTCAGAAACAGGAGGAGCAACCGAGCACCCCAGACACCAAGCAGCATTCCACTTACAATCCTTCATTATACACAAGAGGAAAAGGGTCTTCTTTTTTCAGGAAAAAAAAATGCTTCAACAAAAGCAAGACACCATTCTTATTGGTCCATATGGTAGATCATTATTAGTTCCTGTTTGGAGGAAGCAAAAGGCAACAGCTTCTGCTGCTGAAAAACAAAACACTGAGAAGATGAAAAACAACAACAGCTCTCCCTGTTTGCACGTATTACCAGGCCTCAATTTTCTCTTCAGCATCCTGTCCAACTTGTTTTTCCCCTAATTATCATAAACTACGCTTGCAGACAAATCTCTTTTTAGTCTGAGCAAAACTCACCTTATTGAGGTCCTGTCTGATTCAGTGGAGACCACAAGGAATAACATCACAGAGAAAAGCTGATAAAATAAGATAGTTTGATTGCTTTTTTTTAATGCAACAAGTAAAAAAGGCTGAGCTTGCCAACTCAAATGCCTCAGAGTGGAAGAAAAGCAGCTTTGGGATATCACTGGGTTCCATCTAACCAGTGTATTAAGTACCAAAGATCAGCAGCCCTTCCCGTATAGCTGGGGGCTTCTCCTCTTCAAGGAAGGTTGTCACTACTGCCTTTGTGTGCATGCTCAGCTCCCTGGCTACCTCTGTACCCATCACTTCTCTTTATGTTGGGAACAAGACATAGCAAAACCCTTTCACACCTGGAACCCAGCCCAAGGTCAATGCGTTAGGCAGCACAGTTACCTTTCTAAGCAATATAAAAGGTTATTTTGTATTCCAGCTTGGCAACTCTTCATCATCCGTTCTTTCTCAACAACTTCTCTGACATCCTTACTGAAACAATTTCCAAACTATTCCACCATTCCATTGTATAGTAGTGCTTTCTGTCTCACTGCTAGGTGGTGGGGCAAAACATTATTTTAAGCTTTTGCTGCTACATGCAAGGAGTTGTAAGTTCTAACAGTTAAGTCCACACACAAATCCCAGTGAAAAACTTGAGTGCTTTGTTGAATAATGGTGTGCTAAAGTTTCATGGTTTGCATTTTTTGGCCTTCAGGATTTTGCTTAACACTTCATTGCTTAGTACTTTTTTAGTCTTGTAGTGACAATATAGTCTTTTTCAGTTGAAGATTTTCCTGTTCCTTGAAATTCTTGCGAAAAGATGAGAGCTATTTTGCAAGTAAGTTTTGACAACAAAAACTTCATTATGTTACTTGCAGAGACCTAAACAACGGTATGTTTGAAAATTGCTACAGGATATTTATCACTCATCATACAGAGTACTCATTTTTTTTCCCAGCAAAACTACCATTTGATCTAAAGGAACACAGACGCTCCTTTCAAGTCAGCAGCAGTTTGTGTCAACAAGAATGTTTATTTTCTGTGCCAATTCAGCCCTATGGATATTAAGTGAGAAACCTCACAGATGAGCATATGCGTGGTGTAATTACAGTGCTACTTTTGGAAAAAATATAAGTATTCTTGCCATGCTTTTACTAACTACATTATCTTTCTTCATTTGTATGAATTCCTTACATTCATGAACAAGCACACGTTGTATATGTATGGCAAAATAGCATCTTAAAGCAGGGGTGTGAAGGGCCAAGAGGTTAGGCACAGTTGCTAAACCAAGCTTAATTAAGCAGGTGAAACACCTCTCTGGAGCACATCAGAGTTTTATCAGTTTCAGAAGGATGACTTACATCAGTTCAAAAGGATGCTTAATGATGTCCTACTTTATGCCTTTGGAGTGGGTTATTTTTCTCCTCGTTACACCTGTTTTTTTGACCCCTTAGGCTGCCTTTAGACTGAATGCTGAGGCTGCAGGAGTTAACACTTTTACCAAAACTGACCACACTTTTGCAGCAATACAATTTGGCCTATTGTGTTTACTAAAGGAGATATCAAAAGACTGTCTGTAGTCCTTCCAAGATATGGCTATTGTTTTTTATCACGTTGAGGTAAGTGACTGCTAGTCAGATTCAAACCACCTTAACTCTGTTGCTCTTCTAATGCTTCTTCGAGGATGCAAACATACACAGCGAACCACAGTCTTTAAGAAGTGTCTGGGTTTGACAAATGGTTTGAACAGTTTACTTAATATGAGGTAAACATTTAGGTAAGATGTACAGGATTAAAATTTATTATTCAAACAGGCTAGGTAACATATTTAATGACTCCTTAGTATAGGTAAGTCTGGTCAGACTTCAGAACGTGCTGGGTTGGCCGATTTGAAGTGCCAGCTTCAATTCATCTGGCTTGCTGTATTTTAAGTTCAAATTTCATTGTTTGATTAGGTATAGGAAGTTATTTAGCCTGTGCTAATCATGACACTGGTTGTGTACTTTACACTGAAGCATAAAAAGCCCATCCTCTTAGCCAAGACAGGACGCTTCCCCAGAGAGCACCAGGAGGTCCAGAAGTCCAGGAGCAAGGATTCTATCTGAGCCCACCCCCCAGAACTTCTGCAAAGTACCTGCCTTAACCATCTCCTCCAATAGTTTGAGCCAATAGTTTGCCTCTAAAGTTCTGGTCAATAGTTTGTGTATTTCTAGCTAAATAGACATTACGCTTCAGATGAGATAGCAGATTGACTTTATATTTTCAGTTAGAGACTTTTTTCTTTGTTTTATACAAAATATGGGTATGTTTCCCTGGCAAAATTACATAACCTTGTACATTGCAGAACTTTAATTGTTTGATGCCTTATTGACAAAATGTATAATAATGATTTAAGTAAATAAGAAACTCCACAAAAGTACTTCAGTGTGTTTTGTTTTGTCTTTGAACTGACAAGAGTGTGTGCTATGTATTCAGACAACGGATTTAACTAGCCAAGTATTGTGTTGCTGTGACTTTTTTTTTTTTTTTTTTTGTCCTTTTGAACAATCTCATTTTTAAAGATTTGGCTGATCTTCTCAGTTTCTGGTATGTCCCAATTAAAATGTCCAAGAGCTTGCTTAGACCTCAAATATCCAGGTAATTACAGACAACTATGGCTCTTGGAAGGAAGGAATATTATTCTAGTTTGCTGTCTTATTGTCATTTGGGAAATATTGCTGGTGACTGTAAATCACCAGTACTGAAATTAGCCAGCTGTTACACCATTCATCATGATGGTTACAGGGATGGATCACAGCAGTATTTCTGAGTGAGTGGGTTGTGACACACAGAGTAGTCATGAAACATGGTTAGATGATGGCACCTCAGTGAAAATTTTGCACAATATAGAGCAAAGGCAACCTGGCTTCTCCACTCCTGAGAACTTATTTTTCAAGGTCAAGCATGCTTTTCAGCCTCTCAGGAAATACAACATAATTTGTCACTTTTACAGCCAATAAATGTCAGTTCCTTTCTACAAAGACAATGAGGGCTGCAATTTCTTCCTTTTTTTTTCCACATTCAATAATGGTATTTCATCTGATTAAAAAAAAAAAAAACTGAGAAAAATATTGTTTTAAATATTTGTTAGCAGAATCTAGAGATGCTCATTTGCCCAGTCATACCGTTTTAAATGGGAGATAATTTGTTGGTCCCTTCTGAATATTTGGAGGCCTGTTACGTGATTTTATGATCTCTGCTCAGTTCCCATGTAAGAAAAACAAACACTGCTCTAATTAGGCAGAGAGATTTTTGGAGACTAAATGATCCTCCTTACATCGTTTAGGATATTTGACAGTAACAAATCATATCAGACAGGCAATCTGACCAACGATGCGTAGCACCCACCCACTTATACTGTACCTGTTTCCCAAATAATTAGAACATTTCAGTCCCCTAAGCCGTCAAAATCACATTTTGCTCAGGCATCAAACTGACATAAAAGTGTAAAAGAAAGAAAGAAAGACAGAAAGAAAGACAGAAAGAAAGAAAGAAGAGAGAGAGAGAGAGAGAGAAAGAAAGAGAGAAAGAAAGAGAGAAAGATAATTAAGTTCCTCTTGGGGAAACAGTTTAAAATGTTCTCAAACATCTTAATAAACTTACTGTAGACACTTGTGACAAGAATAATTTTCAGTAACAGACTTTCTGCCCTAGAAAGAAAGTAGAATAGATCTTTTCTTATTTTCCAAGAGCACTCTCCTGGCATGTTGATCAAGATGAATGCTTCTTAACTACTGTGTATTTCTTTTTCATTTTACATTTAATTTATACCTTTTATATTAATTAGGCCTGCATTTCCTGTAAACCTTGTAAGCTTTGAGATGGCATGGTTATCACCTGCTTTTTGTGACAGCTGCTTTCACTGCTGATTAGAAAACATAAACTGATTTTTAAAAAATGCATATACTTTACCAGCTTCATAGCTCCTTGTACTGGGGTCAAGCACAGGACTCATACAGAATTCCAACAGTATGATAAAGGGTAAGTAAGAAAGTAATTTAAAAGCTTCAAGGCAATAGCCAACTACCTAAGTCTGGAAGTGCACTGAGCCACAGCTGACCTGCAGGAGCTTAGCTGGAGCTAGCCCTGAAAAGGGAGGCAGACTCAGGAATCTCCAGCTGTAGGTACACAGCAGCCTGAGGAGGAATGATAAACTGCTGTTTTACTGTGGTGTCAGTGGGCACCACGACACAGGAAGAAGTCAGAGCAGAGTGCAGTCGTGCTGCGGAGAGCGTGTACTCTGTCCTCAGCAGGGGAAGCCAGTAGTTTTTCTGTGCTATAATTAGTCACTGCCAATGAATGCACGTTGCGTCACAGGAATTAGGCTGTGCCGTGCTCACCTTTGCCTTCCAAAATTAAGGAAATATCGAGCAGTGCCAGCTATTACACCAAGGGAGTAAAGTACTTGGAACAAATACACTCTTAGCTCTCCAGTCAAGGGTATACGGCCTTCACTGACAGCAAAGATGAATGCAGTTTAAAAGGGGACAGCGCCACCAAGAACAAATTGGTGCATAGCACTTCTTTGCCTTAAGATTCCAATGATAAGATAGTAAGTTGTGTTTTTTGATAGCAGCATTTCTTCACACCTGCCCGTTGAGCAGCTTGTGCTTCACATATTATGCTTTGTCCTCTGTAGGTCCTTCAGTGCATGGGAGGATGTGTCTGTTTTTCATCACTGCAGCTTCCTCCCAGGGGACAGTCTGGGGATTTCGTAGCCTGGTTTATTGAAACAAGCCAGCCAGAACCTGCCACAAATTGGTAAGGTATCTGGTATGTTGGGAGCATATTAGTGAATCCTAAGAATGCTTGTTCTGATTTGAATAAAATTTGTGAATTAGCAACTCCCTGGAAGCCAATGAAGTTCCAAACCTACAGAAGTCTTTATGCAACCAGAGATCAGTCTGGATCATGTGAGCAGTTACCTGTCCAATCAACTAAATAATGAGGATGGAAAGACTGGATCCACGTTTAGAACTCACTGCAATATTATATTTACTGTACACTTTCTTGTGCATCATCAGTACTACTTTATCGATGCTCCCTACAACAGTGTCACATCGTGCAACATCAGTTACTTCCCATGCTTTATTTAAAGGCAGTAGGAACTAGTAGCCCAGCATAACTTTTTGGATATTCATAGTTTCATCTTGTGTTATTTTTGCAAACATTCTAGTGACTGTAGAAACCACTACTGTGGACCAATGCTAACCATTGCATAAAAAGACAGCCCAAGCTTGGAGAAAACTAACAGTGTAAAAAGAGAGTAACTGTTTGCTTTAGGGACATCAACACTGAACACACCTGTTCATTCTTGGGCTGGAATTTTCTTCAACTTTGTATAATACCCCAACCCATAACTTATGGGCAGCACTTCTCCAAGATATTCCCAGCAGTACTAGTCAGAAGGAGAAGTTAAATTGTTATGCCCATGGCTGTGAGATCAAAGAATGGTTATTTCTTAGGAACAACTAAATGTAGACTCTACTGCTCTGTTTGCTCTTGCACAAAGATGCTGTGTTGGAATTTGAACCAGTCCTTAGAAATCTTGCTAATTTTCTTCCATTCTTTTCACCAATTAATGCACTACAACCTGTGGCAATAAGCAGCATTGTGTCACAAGGAATTTTAAAATGCAGCAATAATACGTGCTACAGTAGGACACTACAGCTACATAGGCAGTTACAATAGCATCTGCTTTCAAAACATAATTGTTACATTGTAAAATTCTTAGACATTAGATAGATGATAAAATTATTTAGCAGTAATTTCACAGTGTGGTAGTCATGCTATCACAAAATTACCCTGCTGATTCTTTGCTAAATGCAATTTATTTTCCTAACCCATTTTTCTCTCAAACACAGTGCACACCAGAGAGAAGTAGGTATTTTCAATAAATGCTAGCAGCAGCCACTTAAAGTGCCACTTCTGAACGTCAAGTGAAAGCGTGACATTGGCAGCTTTCTTCTAACAGCAATTAAGCTCTGGATGTGAAAATAAGAAATGAAAACCCAAATGAAAACCTTGCTTGCAAAGCAATTACAACTCACTTACAATGTTCATCAACATAAAGTGGGAAAGTAATCTCCTACAGATGGTCTTACAGATTATGGGGTTTTTTTTTAAGCCAAATTCCTTATTTTTTTAGACTCAATTTTTTAATACCTGGGTATTGATAATGCTGCATATTGATGGACTACATGAAATGAATCACAGCTCCTAGGGCCCTCCTGGACTGTAATGATTTTGCTACTTTTCAGGAAACAGAAGAATAAGAGATCTTCACATTCATCAGGAACAGCAACCAATCAAACCCCACTGTGAAATAATTCAAACACACAGGGAGGGATCTAGCTTCCTCTAGATAGAGACATGCATTTGCATGACACTCAACTCAATGGTGATAGACTACTCTAGTTGACAACAGTAGTTTTGTCTGCTGCATAGATTATTCTAGGCATTCAGTATTGATAATGCGAAATGCCAATTCTGAGAAAAATAAAACATATAAATATCATCTGTAAGTGTTCTTTTCCTTTGCAATCCTAATGTGTTCTAGATAGAGCAGTAAGTATTAATTCATTTTACAGCTGAATTAAAGGTACAGGGACATTAAACAAATTATGAAACATAACAGAGGGGGAACACAAGCTGCTTCTTTTCACCCATGTCCAGTTGATTGGCCCGACTTTTGGATGCTGAAGGCAACTGTTACTTCTGCTGTGAGCTGGACTAATGCAGCTTTTAGTAACATTATACTTAGTAGAATAAACTCTACCAAACACAATTTGCATCTCTATCATTAATTTTTCTACTATTCTTATTGAAGCACTCATAGTAGCAAGTTAATTGGGCTGGTTCTCTTCTGAGCTGTATTCTGGTAATCTTTTGTAGAAGACCTGAGCTAGCATTAATTACGTAGATCTCTTCATGTGGGCTTCATGCTGCTTCCTATCTGCAACGTACCTACTGGCTGAAAAATCCTGGTGGTGGAGGATTCCTAGTGCTGAAAGCAATAATCACATTCCAGTATTGATGACTGTTCAAGTATCTATGCTGGGCTTTTTGTGCTATTTTTATTTCAACTGTTCCTATATATCCTATCCAGTGGCCAAGTTCAGTACAAAATGTATAGGAAGAGCCAATCTCTACTTTTAAAAATTCACAAAGCATAGCTACATATGCAAGCGAGATCTTCCAGATAGCAGCACTGAGACTTGAGGCATAAGGAAACATGCACTTGTCAGCATGTGTTGGAAAGGATATTGTAACACCCTAAAGCAGCTGTGGAGTACGAATGTCCCTGTAGGGAATTCTATTTCTGTAACAGAAAAAAGATGTACGATGTCACGGCTGCCTGGTGAACCCATGTTAACTGATCTTAAGTTCTCGCCCTGTAATGTAGTCCCTAAAGATGGGCAACTGTGTAAAATGTTGTTCTTTTCTGCAGGAGAAGCTTCAGCTTCCATGTTTCCCTCTAAGTCAAAAAAGAAGTCTATGGTCAAGCTAGAGAGTGAACACAGACCTCCTGAGCCCCAGTTCAAACTGGATGTCCAAAGATCACCCTTCGGTTAGTAGCCTTCACTTTCTTTAATTTTCCCACAATTTCTGACTTTACCCCTTCAAATACCAAAACTACTCACGACTCATGTTGACAGACTCTTCTGCAGGCAGGCAAGATGTGTGAGTGGTTCCCCTCTGCAACACGTGCAGAGTTTGATGGCGTGCTGAGTGGAGCACAGATCCAAAGGTGGCACAAAAGATGTTCTGGAGCTTCAGTGAAAGGTCAGCTGTGCTTCCAGTATCACAGCTAGCATCCAGAGCAGGAAAAAGGATGGAGGGAAGGATGGAGGCTCTCAGCTTCAGTATGAAGTTGTTTAATTCAGAGCTGGAGGATTTACCCTGTGTATCTTTAGATTATACATTCTTTCCCCAGTTTCATAAACAAGGTTACATCATGACAGATGTCATTTGTAAACTGTGCAGAATAATCAAACATTTTGCTCTTTCATTATCTTGTCTAACAGCAGGCATTTGCCTACCTAAGAAGGAATCACCTTAGGACATCAGACATAGTCATTACAAGGCCAAACGTAGGTGAGGCAGGGAAAGGAGATACTCTAAGATCAGAAACTATTCTTGCTAGCTAGAGAAGGTGATTCATGAGGAAATGTTTGTATAGGGTCACAGATAAGAAAGCAACCTGTGCTCAGAGCTCTGCGGGATGAGCACGCACGCAGGGGGTTCCTGACCCACACGGTATGAGACTCAAGGCGAGGGGCGGCAGGACTGTCCGACCTGGAATGACCGCGTACTCCCATCCTTCCATTGGCTACAGAGGGACAAGGCGTTGTGCACAAGGCCGGCTCTCCCGCACATCGCACAGAGCCGCTCGGGTACGGCGCGCCCTGTGTAAGCCGGAGCCCAGCACTGGGCGAATGGGCCTCTCTTGGTAGTATCAGCACCCTCAGCACTCACACTGTCGCACCTCAGAGGAGTTATGGTATCGTATGAGAAACATCAACCACATGAAGAAGTTTTTTGTCTTTTACCTCGGTATTTTAGGAGCGTCAACGTGACACGCGGCTGTAACAAAGCAGGGTGGCAGTCACGCACGGCAGACATAATGAAAGCCAAATTCCTTCTCCTCCCTACCTTAGGTCTCCCGGTGAGAGCCGCCGGACCGAGAGAGAACCGCCGGCCGCCCCGCTCGCCTCAGCCCCGCGCCTCACCGAGGCGGCGCTCAGCCGCACCCACCGCCCCTCCCATCGCGGCGGCCGCCGCCGCCCGCGCGCCCCCTGCGGCGGTGGGGCGGGCCGAGCGGCGGGGGCGGGCCGGGCCGTCCCTCCCCGTGGCGCGTGCGCGCTGGGGGCAGGCTGAGGAAGCGGGCGGCGCTAACGGCCGTCGCGCGGTCCCTCCTCTCGCTCCTCCTCGGGGGTCGCCGCCATGGTGCTGGAGAGCCTGGCGCGCATCGTTAAGGTTCAGCTGCCCGCCTACCTCAAGCGCCTGCCATTGCCCGAGAGCGTCGGCGGCTTCCTCCGCCTCACAGGTAGGCGGAGGCCCGGCTCCCTTCCCGCCGTCCTCCCGGCGGCGTGGGGGGCGCGGCGGGGCCGGGGGCCGTCCCGAGGGGTGGGTCTGTGGCGGGGCTGCCGAGGCCGGGCGGGCTGCGGGGGGGCGAATGGTCCGCGGACGTTCTACTGCCGGTACGCGGTTACAGAAGGAAAGGTGCCCGGCAAGGGCTAGGATGTAGCAGCCGGGGGAAGCTGTAGGAAAAAGTAAAGCGTATCGGGCTGAACCGCCCGCGTAACGTGACGCTGTGCCCGCCGGCACCAAAGCTGCTTCTCCCTTTGCTTAGAAGGGTAAAGATAGCGTCTGCACGCATCTAACGAGCGCAGCGGGAGAGAGCTCCTCCTGGGAGCCTGTTACGTAGTGTGCCGTGTTAATGCAGGCAGAGCCTCCATGAAGGGGTTGGTTTGGTGATAAGAAGCGAGGGGAGTGCTCCAGCCTACTATCTGGGAGTGGAAAAGGTCCTCCAAGTGTGGAATCAACCCCACGTGTTCTTCCTGCAGCACTAAGCTGCGTGACCTCAGCAGCGCTGCAAAATGGTTTCACTGAAAACCAGGCTTGGGTACTCGTCACAACTTGTTCACGCTCCTTGTAAATGTAAAAGTTGTTCTGCCTTCCTCGGGACAAGGAAACCTGCTCCTAATGAACTGTTCCTCCGTCTGCACAACTACTCTCTCATTTGGAAATGCCATCAATTAAAAAAGGAAACTGAGCTGTTCTGAACTTGAAGCAGAGGGATATAGCGAAGGGCAGAACAGGCCAGCTTGTCATACCCTCAGCTTTTGGCAGTTTCCCACTTAACTCATTGCCTCTTAACCTCAAGCCCTAGTTATGATTTATTAAACGTAGAAATACCTGAGCTTAATCTCACCTTGTTTCACTTTTTCAGATGTTTTTGTAACAGGATTAATGTGCAGTCTCTGTGTTTGTTCACACTACACAGCAATTATAGCAAAACTTCTGAAGGTAAAAGCAGTGAAGGAGAAGGGAAAGAATCTGTGTGACCTTAGGCTCGAAAGCGGATATCTGAATTATCACACTGCTGCTTAGATCCCTCTTCCAGTTTCTTGTCGTAGCTGTTTTGCCTTTCCCTTCTCAAGTTCTCCGAAATGAAGTCAGTTGTCTCATGGTAGCTTTGCTTTTTATCCTGGTACATTTCATTAAGCTGGAATACTGATTAACCGCAGAATAACATGTGCTAGCAGTGATAAAAGAGAATTTTAAGGTCTCTGAGAACCTATGTGCTAGTCCCCTTTCCATGGTGAGCCCTGTGAGGGATGTCTCACACTTAGTGTATGTTTTAAGAGGGACTTTGATGTGACAAGCTGCTGGGCATGAAGAGGACAGGGAATGGCCTCAGACGGCACCAGAGGAGGTTCAGGTTAGATGTTAGGAAAAATTTCTTCTCCAAAAAAGTGGTCAGGTGCTGGAATGGGCTACCCGGAGAGGTGGTGGAGTCACTGACCCTAGAAGCGTTCAATAGATGCTTAGATATGGTACTAAGAGATACGGCTTAATGGGAAAATATTGGTGGTGAATGGACAGTTGGACTGGATGATCTTGGAGGTCTGTTTCAACCTTGGCGACTTTATGATTCTAAGTCCTTTGTGTTTAATTTGTATAGCAATCACAGAGTCCTTAGAGTTGGAAGGGACTTAGGTCATCTAGTCCAGTTCTCCTGCACAGCTAGTCAGGTTGCTCAGAGCCTGGTCCAGCCTAGCCTTGAATATCTCCAGCACAGGGCTTCTACCACATCTCTGGGCAACCTGCTCCAGTTTGCGGGAGGCAAAGGGGGAAAGCCAGACTCTTTTCAGCAGTGCACGGCTATAGGACAAGGGGAAATGGTCATAAACTGAAGCATAGGAAGTTCTTCACAAATAGTGCATAAGAACCTCTTCACAGTGAGGGTAACGGAGCACTGGAACAGCTGCCTGGAGTGGTTGTGGAGTCTCCTGGATGGCTATTTGTGCAGCTTGGTCAAGGGAGCCTGCTTTGCAGAGGGATTGGACTACATGATCTCTAGAAATCCCTTCCTACCCATACAATTCTGTGATTCTGTGAAGGTTCTCCTGCTCCCCACTCCTCCCAGTCCACAGGTCTGTGGTGTTTTGTTTTTTGTTTAATTTGTAACAGTATCTTGTCTCTCCTGCCTTAGAAGCGTGGCGGTTGTTTTTTCAATCAGGAGGTATGATCCTGCGGCAATAATTAAGTCAGTTTACAGTTAAGGTATACCATGGTGTAACACGGTTTTTCCAAAGACACCTAGATTAGAAGTATCCAAATAAGTTACTGACTAGTGAGGACAAAATTCTTTATCAGTTCTTAGTGTGATACAAATGCTAATTAATAACTGTGATAAGTAATACTCTCGTACTTCCTATTCCCACTTGTTTCTAGTTTCCTTTCTAAAACGCTGCAGCAGACATCTTCCTCTTTCACTTGGATGAACCCAAGTGGTTAAGAGTCTCCCACAGAAATGACTAGAGGCCCAGTGAGTTGTTCTGTCAGGGAGTTTCAGACTACTGATGTATTGTGTGTCTGGTTGTTATTTTTTTACTACTTAGTTAGGTCTAACCAGCTCATGAATGTTTTTCAGATGTTAAGTCTTTTCTGATACTGGTACCTCAGTGAGCCAGCAGACTATAAAATGGAGGTTGTGTTCGTTTGGTTGGGTATGGTGCAGAGTGAGAGCCTGGCTAACTGTCTTGCCAGATCTCTTTTCTCAAGACAGTCTGTGAGAAGTTTGCCTTAATGGCTCCTGTTATTATTCTGTGCTTTCAGACAGTGGGCAGGGAGAGAACGAAATACACAGCAGTTGGTGGGACTGTGTTGTCTGTTGTAGTCCAGAACTGAATGTTTCTATTCAGGTGATTTTGATTTTTAATGAGCTTGTTCACATTTTGTTCCAGAAGGGTGGAACTGCTTAAGTTTTTGCTTAATTTTTATTTACAGTAATGACAAAATAGAAAAACAGTTACTGCTTTTTAGGAAGCACAGTAATTTATATAGCACTGAGATACTTCTATATAAACGTGTACTTCTATACGTTTCCAGTTAGGTTTTTATTTAGGGCCCAAAACGTGTTGAGGGAACTGAGAAAAGAACAGTAGAGACCAGTCTATTGTGGTTACTCATAGGAAATTCTGTAAAATAAATAAATAAACAAATAATTGTGCTTAAGAACCACTGTAAATTCCAGCATGGAAGGACTGGGTTGAAAGTTCTTGCAGTGCCACAATCATTTATATAGCTGTGGTGTGTTCTCAGTGAAGTGCCAGTAAGCATGGATTTTACTCGAAAGGCTGTAGGAAGCTCAAGGAGCACAAAACTATTCCCACAAAGTATTTTAGTTACATGGTGTATTTCCAGAACCTTCAAACTGTTAAGAGAGAGCCACTGCATTATAACTGGAAAGGTGTTAGCATTAGTCTTTGCTTTATTGCTGTTCTATAAAGCTTAATTTTATTCCTAATATGATTTGAGAGCTCAGAGTCTTACCTAGCATCTTCAGCTTTATTCTATTGCATTTCCTTTCTTGTGCACCTTAATCTTAAAAAACAAAGTGTAGAACAAATTTTTTGCTATGTTCTGATTCTAAATCACTTAAAAGGGGATCTTGATTATAGTATCTTCTTTTACAGAGTACTCGTGCAGCTATTTGTGCTCCAGCACGTTCAAGTTCTTTGTTTCCCAATGTAAAATATTTTTTTAACATTCTTCCATTTCTTTGATTCTTCAGAAACTGAGAAGAATGTTCTCTCTAATGCTGCATGCATACTAAAATTGCACTGGAGTACTGTCACAGCTTGTTGCTTTGGAAAAGTTTATCCACCTTTAAAACAAATCTTCTGGCAGGTGCTGATGTTTTCTTTCCAAGTTCAGTAAATCTTTTTCAAACTTGTATGTCTAGATTTCTAATGATGTAGCAAGGCTGCTATGTCTGCAGGGGATACTTGAATCTCTTATGTGTATTTAGAAGTTTCTCAGCATGGTAAAAAGCATTTTCTGTGGCTTGACTTATCTAAAGGTACTTAGTCCATCTCTGGACTTTTTCTTTCTGTATTTGCATTGTAGAAACTGGTTGCAGATTCCTGAGCAAATAGAGCTCTGAAAAATAAAGCACCAAAAAACTGGTGAAGGCTAGCCAGTGCTTAAAATACATAATCTGTGTTGTATCTGCCAAAAGTTTCTAAACAAAACGTGGAACAAATCAAGCATGGAAAACATCAAGAAGGTAAAAGTCTGAAATAAGCAATAAAAAATTATTATAAAACATATGGATAGCTCTTCATATATAGAACGTAAGATAGCAGCATTGCATTTTTTAGTAACTTCCCACGGGTAGTCATGCCCAGACTGTTAGTTCATGCTGGTTGTGACTTCAGGTGAGCAGAACTGCAGTAATTATTTTAGTACTTTTTTTACTTTTTTTGAATTTATTTTCTTCCACTTAGTCATTCTGTAGAGTATTAAAACTGAACTTGAGATAAAATTCCATGAGTCCAGTTTGTACCTCAGCTACAATAAAATTCAGACTTTTAACCTGTAGCTGTTGTTTTCTGACTCTTGTGAAGTCTCACCTGCCTTCAGCCCTGCTAACTCTGCAGTCTTGTTCCCTACCTGACCTCTGAACCATTTCAGAGTAGCTGGTGCTGCACTAGACTGAAGTGCTTTAAATTCCACTTGTCTTTAGTTTCAGAATGGCTGCGGTTATTGCCTTTCCTGGGTGTGCTGGCCTTGCTTGGGTACCTCGCTGTTCGTCCGTTCCTTCCCAAGAAGAAACAGCAAAAAGATAGCTTGATTAACCTCAAGATCCAGAAGGAAAATCCAAAAGTAGTGAATGAAATAAACATCGAAGATCTGTGTCTCACTAAAGCTTACTGCAGGTGTTGGCGTTCTAAGACGGTAAGTTACCTTGTTGCTGCTTCAGGATGAAAGGCTGAAATTTGCAGTATTTTTATCAATTTTGTGGTGGTAGATGGCAGCAAGTTGGCCTGTTGTTTTTCTCTTGAGGGTGGAACAGGCTTTTGGTTTCTGAGAATTACATAGTTCTTTTCTCTACCATAAATTTACCTACATGCAGAGAGAAACTGTTCAATCTTGAAAAATAGCACAGTATGGTTTTCCTAGAAAATTTACCAAGTGACCATCTGTGAAAAGCATCATTAAAGCAGGCCTTAAGATTTGAAAATAGAAGGTAAACTACTATATGATGCAAAAATGGTATTTAGAACATTTTTCATATTAGAATGAAAATGGGACCTGTGTTTAGACAGAGCATATCCCCAGAACAACTAATTGATGACTGCTTTCAATAGTCCATGTCCTGAATCAAATAAAGGTAGATGGGCATTTTTCATCTAGTGTCTTATGATTCTGACATCACTCTAATTTTGGCTTCTTTGGACTGAGTGGTTTCCTGCTTTAACAAAAAATTGTGCCCTCAACCTAAGGAGGTCTCTGAAATTCTCTCCCTTCAGAAAAATCACTTCAGCAAAGTATCAGTTTTGCTTAAAACAGTACTTTCTGGTTGCAGAAGATTAAATCTATTAAAAGCAGTTTTACTGGTGCCACAATACACTGGTAGCTGTGGTTGCTGCTTCGTTCAGAGTACTTTCACGGAGAAGGCTTTGTCTCTAACTTTGTCTAAGAACAGCTATTTTAGGATCTCACAAACTCAATTACCTGTTAGCAATGTGGTGGTTTGCTTTTTTTTTTTTCTTCAGGAGGAATGGGGGGGGCAGGCTTTTTTTTTTTTTTTAGCTAGTAACATGTCACAGGTCTGATAGGGGAAGGGAGTTTGCTGAAATGGGGCATAGTTGGAGAAACTATCAGGTTTGATAATGTGTTCTCAGCAAAGGAAGGACTGTGAAAATCACTGTGTAGTTGTTGTACAGAGATGTACTAATCTCTTGTTTGTTTTCTTCTAGTTCCCTGTCTGTGATGGCTCTCATAACAAGCACAATGAATTAACAGGAGATAATGTAGGACCACTAATACTCAAGAAGAAAGAAGTATAGCAAATGGATTAAGAATTTGCTAATGACTGATGAGTCTTTTATACCACTGTAGTTGCAAGGAACAGCATTTTATTATTATATGATTGGTATGATTTAGTCCAGTGATTGCTGTAGATTTTTATTGAGATAAACTACATCTAGACAGTATTAGATCTGTCACTGTTTTGATACTTTATTCTAAGAATTATTATGTCTGCTTTGTAAAACTGTAAAGTAACTATTTCTGTAAATAAGTCATTTATTTCAACAATAAAATGACTTCCTGCAGTTAAGCCTTTTTTGTATGAACATGCAGTAACAAAAACGTTCCTATTACTGGTTGACCTGCTTACCTAGAAATGTTGCCCCTTTATTCTGGGTCCATTCGTCATTCATGCGCATGTAAGGAAGCTCTTTGAAAGTTCACTTGCACTGCAGATGCTATTTCTTTTAGCAGGGACAGTCATAGGAGGAATTGGCTAAATGACAGAACCAAGAAAGAAGTAAAACTGTGTTCTTGGCTTGTTACTGACTCATTAGTAGGGCAAGTCAGAACTTTGCTGTGGTATGGCTTAACTTCAGTTATAGGTAAATAATTGCTACTTATTCAGCTGTTAGACTCCACACTTATTCTTCTAATGTGCTTTATTCTTTAATGAAAGACTGCTTGTTTAAAAGTAGAACTTTAGATGCATGCCCCAATTTTAGACAATTGTCTGAAGGGAAGATCTTGACTATTCTTTAACAAGCATTTCATTTGACCTGTTCTTAGTTAAAAGGGGAAGCCCCACAGCAGCATACTGTTGTCAAAGCTTATCACCCCAGTGCTGAAACAAAAAGTGAGTCAGGAAACAGTTCTCATACAGTGGCTGTCAAAACAGCAGTGGAACTAGCAGAGACAGTCCCTGCATTTTTAACAGGTGTGGTTCTAGGTGCTAAAAGCTCTTGCCACACAACAAACTGTGACAGATTAGGATGTGACTGTGGGTTAAATGACTGCTTTTTACAAAGTGTACTGAAACCACAGTAAAATCTATCCTTATTTAAATGTTTCATGGGAACCTCATCCTAATGGATGAAAGCAGCCTGTAGACACTATTGTATTAGGATCTAACACTTATAGAGGAAGAACAGTAATGTAAATATCTTGTATTATACTCTGTTTTCACTCTTAGATGCGGTATACTGAATGCTAAGTTCAATTCTTGCGTTTGATGGAAAAAATGCCAGGTGAAATAGAAAAACTCACAGCCCATTACAGCAGTTATTCTACATGAGTCTTTATGCACTTCCAGCTTCTATCAGGATACTCTCACATTCAAATAATTTCACTTCTTTCTGTGTACAGCAATCCTCTTTTCTGTTGTTCCACTTAAACAAATGCTGTTAGGGTAAGTGGTGCAGCAGCAGTGATTTTTCTCCCACAAATCTCCTTTAAAAAGAATGACAATGTAATGTTTAGCCTCTTGACTCCACCTCTCACACAATTTGTTTTTCCCCTGCTTTCAGTTTGATGAAACTACTGCTAAACTACCTGCAACTGCGGCTACAGAAACACATGGTGTTTGGTTTGTATTTGCTTATGTCTCTATAGGAATGGAACTTACATGAAGTATAGTATAGAAACAACAGTGCTCACTGTTCCTTTTTAGAAAGGACATCTTATTTATTTCTACAAGATCATCATCTATCTTGCTTACAATTTTTTTTTTTTTTTACTATTTCCCTGCATTTCAAAATGAATCTGTGAAGGGAAAACTGCCTCATGTGGCCACAGTTAAAGTCAAGGTGAATCCCATCTTCATGGTGGTGTTGGAGCAGGCCTTAGTTAGGTGCAGCAAAGAGCCTTAACAAGGGGATTGTGCATTCTTGTAGGGTAATTTTCATACACTTGGCATTAAAAATCCCTTCATTTTCTGCAATTGCTGCTTGTAAAAGTACAGGTATAAAACTGAAGTAAACAGCAGCTTAACAACACTGGCTGTAGTGTCTTGGCTGTAGGAATTTCAAACCAAGAATTGTTCTGCTTTTATTTATTAAAGTAAGAATTTTGTTTCAGCCTACCTGCCAGGTAAAAAAGCTGTGTAGTGGATTCACATCCCATCAGTCTGAGAAGGGTAGCAAAATGCATCCCAAGATGAAGGAGGATACTGGAGCCTTTACTATCCTCTCTGATTTCAAGCATCCATGGAAGTCAGGCGTCTGTACCTGCACTCACCAAGTAAATGAAATTTTCTTGGACTGCTGAGTTCACAGCACCAGATAGGATTGGCTTATCTGAGCCTGTGCTGTTTGCAATTTGGATTCTTCATCTGCAAGCCAAATGCAAGAAGTTTCACTCTTAATTTAACATGATGTCCTTTGGAAGACAGATGCAAAAAAAAAAAAAATTGCTTGTGCTCTAAATGCAAGTCTTTGCAGCAGAAGAAAAACACCACCCAGCCTCACAACTTACTTATCTGTTCAGATTCTCTCTCTAAAGTCTGTGAGTTAAGCTAAGGACTGAAATGTCTGTAGCCCTCTGTCTCAGCAATGATAGAGCTGAACGCATTACCTACTAAGGTGTGCTAAGCTCTCTTGGCAATGGGTGACTTTTCTACCCTTAGTTGGAAGCTCCACACAATGGGATAATAGCAGGGATAAATACCAGGACACAGGTGGTAGACCAGACCAGACTGTCTTGATGCAAAGTCAGGGAAAGCATGACAGGGCATGTCATACCATGATGCCTTACTCTATGAGAACAATAGTAATGACCTCTCTTTCCACTATGAATTTGAACAATCATTGTAATAAACTACAAATAAACCTGCAAAATAAATATATTTAGATAAAGATGACTGACTTCTGTCAACTATTAGACAAAGCAAATGTGATTGAAGCACCAAAATTTCACTTCTTGGACTCCATTTAAAATGCAAAGACTACCATTTACTGTTTTGTGGCCATACTAAAGCCTGAGCGTTTCACAATTCTAGACGTCATCTGAATTTTCCAGAATGTTCAATTTAGCTGAAAAAGGAAGAGAATACAGTGATTATAATTACATTGTTATTTCATCCCTGGCTCATGCTACTTCCTGCTTCCAGATGGCCCCTTTCTGACTTTACTCATATGCTGCCCGCTCTATCTCTGCCTGCTGTGTGCCACCAGGGCTGTGCTGTGCTGTCAGGCTGTTCTGCTGCTGAGGCTCTTCTGAACCTTCTGGAACTGCACATGCATGCAGTTCTCAGTACTCTCCACCTTGCACTTGTGCTTATGTCTGCATGACAGTGGGACTCCCCCAGTTACAGTTTACTGCATGTTGCACACTAATTTTAGTTCCTCCAAAAAAGAGACTGTTTGGCATGGCATAAAGATTTTATTAGCTTGAACCTATGCATTATTCATGAATGATTTCATGGCATTTAGTTCAAAGGGAGGGGGCCTTAGTTGTCATGACTTCACCTCTGCAAACTCTTTCAATTAACTGCTATTTAAAAGCAGCTGAAGTTGTTTCAGTACTTATTTACAATGTCTCAGCCCTGCTATAACATTTCTTCTCATGACAAGATGTGTTTTGTTCCTTTCTAGAAGGCGAGAAGCATTATAAAGCATCAATGCTTTTCATTTTAGGTATGCAGGACTCAATAGCTTCAATGTGATTCTTATTCTCAACTTAATAAAGGCTTAGGGAAAGGGGCCCTGTGACAAATACACTCAGTGGTGAGGAAGGGAAAATTGAATTCGATTTATGAGACAAAACTACAGTTGAATCAGTGCAGCTATTCAGGGTGTAGAATGATGGGGGGGTGATACTGATGACTAAATTGAGAGTGAACTAAGATTAAGGGAACATGATAGAGCCAATTTATGAGATGCTGTTAGGATGGTGAGCAAGCATTAGAGGACACCATGAGCAAGGCCGTTTGTCAGAGGCTTGCATGTTGATGATTGTGTTCAAATTTAAAGGGCTATAATGTTTACACCGTAACTGAACACATTCCAAACATGGTGCAGTGATCGCTCCTTGAAGGAGAGTTTTTATTTTTTATAAAACTTTGTAAATAAACCAAAATATATACAGCTTCTCCTCTACATTTTAATCACATAGAGTGTATTATTTTATGAGCAGCTACTAATGAACTGAACAGCATATTCCTTCACTTTACCAATTAGGTCTGCACATACTATACTTTCTAAATACAGTAAGCTCCTTATAAAACGCCTTCTTCAAGCAACTGAGTACCTTAATGAGCCATGCGCAATAGGCAGGAGGCACACAGAAGTCAGCACCTGACACAGTAGCCATCTCGTACAGCACTGGAACTGTTCATCGATCTGTACAGTTTGAGAGCACCTTTCCCTCCTGTCAGGGAACAGGCATCAACTGAAGACTGTATGTTCCCTAAAAGTGGAGAGAACAGCAGCACATATGGTAAGGAAGCCTGGAGAAAATGAAATAATAATCATACTTCACAGCTGTCAGGGGAAGACTTACCCAAGAATTTCCTGGTGTTTATCACTGTGCTGGAACTGCAGGCCACAAACATTAAATATTTTTAAGAACTTTGCTTTTTTGCTAGAACTAGTCATATGAAAAGGCACACATACTGATTATTATGCGTATACAGAGACATAACACACGCACTCCAAATAATACAGGTACATACAGTTTTCCTTTAAAGGTATTTAAGGAGATAGCAGAGCAGCCCTGCAGAGAAGGACCCAGGGGTCTTGATAGATGAAAAACTTAACATGAGCCAGCAGTGTGCCCTTGCTGCTTGGAAGGCAAATGGTATCCTGGGCTCCATCAAAAGAGGGGCGGTCAGCAGGGACAGGGAGGTGATTGTTCCCCTTTACTCTGCGAGGCCCCATCTGGAGTACTGCGTCCAGGTCTGGAGCCCCCAGTACAAAGAAGACAGGGAGCTGTTAGAGAGGATCCAGAGGAGGGCCACGAAGATGATCAGGGGACTGGAGCACCTCCCCTACAAAGACAGGCTGAGGGAGCTGGGCTTGTTCAGCCTGGAGAAATGAAGGCTGCAGGGTGACCTCATTGCAGCCTTTCAATACCCGAAGGGAGCCTACAGGAGCCTACAAACAGGAGAGAAATCAACTCTTTGAAAGGGTAGATAACTGCAGGACAAGGGGAAATGGTTTTAAGTTGAGAGAGATTTAGGTTGGATGTCAGGGGGAAGTTCTTTACAGAGAGAGTGGTGAGGTGCTGAAACAGGCTGCCCAGAGAGGTTGTGGATGCCCCGTCCCTGGAGGTGTTCAAGGCCAGATTGGATGGGGCCCTGGGCAGTCTGGTCTGGTATTGAATGTGGAGGTTGGTGGCCCTGCATGTGGCAGAGGGGTTGGAGATTCATGATTCTTGAGGTCCCTTCCAACCCTGTGATTCTGTATTTTCTGTTTATGTTGCAGAATAAAATACAGGAGCTAAAACAGAATTGTATAATGCTTACTTAGAGAAACCAAAATATATGGACACATCAAATACATTCTGAATAGTATTCTGTGAAACAATCTCAATGAACAGTACTGTAGAACTCTGTGGGTAGCCACTGTCCTCCTAGATCTCAAATCTGTGTTTCTAAAAATAACTAAATAAAACTCAGTTTCTGAAGGATGCTGGACTGATTTCATGATTCAGAAAGCAGTGACTGACCTATGTAGAGCTAGTTACTCACCCAAAATGTAGCAGAGCAAGAAAGATTAAACAATATCTGTAACAGCCAATGCTAAACCCTAACTGGTACCAAAGCTAAAGGCAAGAGCAGGGTTTTCTTCAACAACGGTTTGTTCTTGACTTTTGGAAAGTCAAGGAGAAGAGAAAGGTAACAGGTTATATGAGAAGATCAAATATGAACTATACTATACTGACTGTGCAGAAGGCATCAATATTAAACAAAGAAAAACCCACCAAAAAACATCTGGACTTTTTGCTTCTCCAGTAAAATATTTTGGCAAGAGATTCCAGATGAGTGTTGCCAGTCATTACTGTGATCCAGTATGCAACTTGTGCCTCTAGAAAGACCCACACAAGTGGTGGGTACATGGTCACTGCTTCCTCATGACAGCATGTCATTCTTTCTGGAGGAAGGCGTGGTGGGGTTCCTTTCCCTTTGTAACATGCCTCTCAGTGATGCTTTCCCCTGGTTCTTCATTTAAATTCTGTTTCTCTATTGATCAGAGTAAAAAGACCTTGCCAAATCTAAGAGGCCTCCAATCTCCAAAACAACCATTTACCTCTTGGAAAAATGACCATTAACTTGATAGGTTTTAGTAAATACCTGTTTTATTTTGCTACAGTTAAGCAAATGCAGATGTGTGAAGGACCAGATTATAGCATTTTCACAGACATGAGTATAAACTTAGAACAAGAGATACCTGTTGACCCATAAATCCTGATTTGAGGTCTGTCACTACTGTCAGGTTTCCCAAAAGGAGCTGAGGAAGAAAGAAACAACTCGTTGCTACCTTGGCATTGCCACGCCAGCAAGCTCCATCTGAGGGGAGCTCTCTCCTGTCCTAGAGCACACACTCCCAGCAGCTGACAAGCTGGCTTTCACTTGCTTGACACAGAGTTGCACAAAGGCTGAAATATACATGCCAGGAAGCAGCCATCCCAATCCCATGTAACTTTCTCTCAGTCATTACAGCCTCTTTCATCCTATTTTCAAGCTTGGTCCTTTTCACCAGGTACTCCTTTATTACCACAGCCTCACTGGACCTGTCTCTTTCAGCACATAAGCACTGCTTGCTGCTTCTTGCCATGACCAGAGCTGACAGTCCCTTGAAGGTACAAAGGTATGTGTGAGACGTGTGAAAGAACAGCAATGGAAAAAGGCAGGTTTCCAAAACTGAATGAGGAAGGAGAGGGAACCATTGGTCTGTGGCAGGATTTGTTCACTGTGTGTCAACAGTCCTAATTCAGTTGTTGCATTCTTTGAGCTGCTGAACTTGCCATCTTACAGTCCAGTTTTATCCATCAAGAAGCTATCACATCAGTCTCCACTTTCTTTTGTTCATCCACCTAATGATCCACTCCATGCCTGAACAATTCTGATCCTCTCCCTGGCCTCACACCCACACGTTTTTAGTAACTGATGACTGCTAACTTCAGAGTGACTCACTGCCTGGTCAGCCTATTTGCTGTATGTTTACCTAGTTCATCTCTTAAGGCACCATCAACACATAAAAATATTTTGTAAAACTCCACCAGACCTGCTTTTAAAATAACAGTATATCCAATACTTGTTTCAGTTTTGTCCAGAAAGATTACAGACACAAAATGTTTACTTAACAGAAGTGTAAGGGCTGAAGGACCACGTTCCCGTAAATGCTTGTCTTATGAAGGCTCACAATCCTCTGGCTCTTCTCCAGCCTCAGCACCTTCCTCATTTTCCTCATGTTTTGTCTGAGCCTTCTGCAGAAGTCTGGGCCCTGCCAAGCCAATAACCAAGGCTCCAATGGGAGCAGTGATCAAGATAGCCAAGAAAGCTACTGTTAGTACATCCATTCCATACTTTTCCAGTTGCTCATCCTGATGACTTCTTGCTGTATCCAGGGCAAGGGAACCTATTGCAGCCTACAGGAGAGAAAGAATTGCTGAAATGGAGGAAGGAATCTTTCTCAGTGAAACAGGAAAAAAAAGGGACTAATCATCAGTCTACGCTTAACATAAATTCAAAATCTGTAATACATTCAAGCTCCTTAGTTTCTAGGCAGTACACAAAAAAAGTAAGGGTTCTATCAGCCCTATATGAACAGTTTTCACTTGGCTATTCTGAATTTCCTAGGCCAGTGAGTTAATCTGAGTGGTTTCCTCCAGTGAGGAGTGTGGCTTAGCTGACATGTTATCCATTTCTGGAGAACATGTAATTAATGAAATAGGCCAGCACACTGCATATTGGAGCTGTTAAAATCCCATACCTTGAGAACGTGTCCTGACAGCAGTCAATGAACAGTACTTTTGCAAAGATTAGTTCACGATTCTTGCAGTAATCCCTGCCTGTTCCAATTACTAACTTCTGCTTAGAAATAACCATGCTTTTGAGGCAAAGTCCAGGTGATGTAACAATCACTGAGCAAGAATGCAACCAGCCTGAGGCTTCTCTAGCAATAAGCCTGTCAGGTCAGCCATTATTAAAACAATCATGAAATAAAAACCCATTCTGAGCCTCAAGTGCAACTGTGTTGGCGAACACTTTACGTGGTATTAAAGAGAAACACTTTAGGAGTTGTCAAAATCTGTATGGAAAGGCACAATAATCTGCAGAAACTGATAAATAGTTATTCTGTGATTAAGTATTTATATGTACATTCACCATTATTACTGAGAGTACGATTTAGGATGCAAGCTAAGAACCCTCACATGGCAGGTCCCCCTTGCCCTTTTCAAGCAGACTTAAGGCAGGGCAATTCAGAATATGAACTGTCCACATACTGCACTCTACTGTTAACAGGGACCCAATCCTCTCCCTGTTTAAGGCTGTGCTAGTGAAGAAGAACTTTGCTAAAGACTATAGATCTAGCCTGGAATGAAAATGATGTTGGGCTGTTTTACCTGGACAGTGGCTTTGGGAATCCACGCCAATGAGACAAATACTTTCTCCTTGAAATTAAACCCAGCAAAACACACCATCAGGAACGTCGCAATGATTCGCACAACTAGGGCAATACCTAGTGTAGCAACACAGAGCCCTGAAACAAAGACAAATACTTCTCACTGTTTTTGTGCATAGGTGCCTGAGAGAAATAAGCCTTCTAAAAATCACAGCTTTACAGTGATTTCAGTATGTTGTTTTTTGTCAGCCATATACTGCTTTACTTAAGATTTCTTTCTGGAGATTCTTTGGAAGCTAGAAATGAAATTGGATAACTAGTGACAGATCTTACCAACAGTTTCAGGCCTGAGAGATGTAACAGATACTTCTGCTCCAATCAAACCAAAAAGAAAAGGTTGAAAGATATTCCAAGCAATGGCAACAATTTTTTCTACTTCCCTCTGCAATAGTAATAACAAAAAAAATCCATCAATTCACACACACACACAAACAACCCAATCAGCAACAACCAAAGCAGACACATTTAATTAATCAAAGGACAAAATGAAATCTTATCATCAATACATTCCAGAATTATTTTTTAGACTCCTAGTTTATGGTGAACTTTGATCTAATACTAAAGCAATCTGTAGCTTAGAGAATGAAAATAAAACACAGTTGATTTTCACTATTCAGGAAGATGCAATTTCGAAAGTTTTGCAATGAAACTGCTTAGCTTTTGGGAACTGCATGCTCAGGCTTGTTTCATTTATACTTGAACAGAATCAGATCCTGAAAAGTTTCAGTAATGTCTACTTGCACCACACTCAGGTAGAAACTGATTTCCACATGAGCAGGAGCAAAGCTAGATTGAGTAAGCATGAAATCCCTTACTAGTGAAAAATGCTGTATGTCTCTGTGTGATTACTATATGACTGCAAAACTATCTTTTCTCCTTGTGCTTGAATTTTACACTTCGCACTTTTCCTAAAGCAACCTGCTGCCAAAGTAAACAGGAATCTTCCACTTAGTTGAAGAGGTACATGTAGCATCTCTAACAGCACTTTTTAAATGAAGTGAGTTCTGCAATAGCAATAGCAGATGAACATGCAGGCTGCAGTGTGTGAGGATGTGAAGTCCAGATGTGTCCTGTCCCTCACATTCTCTCTGGGAGTGACCATTCAACATGGCAGCATCTCTGGCTCTTCTATCAACGCAACAGTGAGATAACTGCAATACAAAGCCTTATGTAACCTTAAAGAGAATGAGGTGGAAACACACTGACCTGTAAACTTTTTTATTTGCCTCACTTCTCCCTGCTAACTTACTCTGCTTTCTTTGAAAAAAAAAAAATATATATATTCTTTCCAGATGTTTACTGCTCATTTAACTACTTCAGCAACAGGTACAATGTCCCTTGTTCTCTGCTGATGCTATTTGTTCACTTCCACCAGAGACAGCACCAGTGGCCTTTGTGAGGCTCTGCAGGAAAATCTTGGTAACACTGAGTATTCAGTAAGCAGATCTCTCTGGCTGCAACTGATAAAAAGAGCTAAGGTGTTTGAAATCATCATCAAGCAGCCTCTCCTACTGATCAAAAGAATTTAAACTAAGTAAGTAGTTACAGACTGCATATGCTTTTGTAAGGACTCTCCTTCAACAGTGAGCTTTATGAGCTTTAAAGTTTTTAACTACTTAAAGTCTCAAGTTTCCCTTCTTTTAAAACTGGACAACAATGTAGTATTTTAAATAGAAACTAGGTTTCCTATTTATTATTTTAACAAATTGAGATCTTACTGAGGTCAGGTTCTAGATGGGGATAATAATATATCCAATCCTCTTTCCTTTCTCCTCCCCTTCTCTTACTGCATGTTGCAAGTCTACAGATACGGAAAGAAAAAATGCCCTCAAACATTAAGTGCAGGTGGTATCAAGCAAAAGTGGCAGTGAGACATACCAAGATACAGAAAATCAGCAGGGCAAAAGTAGTAAGAAGAAACAGGCTTCATAGCTAAAAGAAAGTGGCTTAGTCTTTTGTATGGTTTCTGTATGGCTTTGTAAAACCACTTAGTGTGGGCACCCTGCTCTCCAGTTATGCAGAATATACTTGCTACGATTTGGAGAAGGCAATGAAATGGTTAATTACTACTTTCCATTTCACCCCCTAAAAATCACAGGGAACAAAAAGCTCAGGATATTGAGGCCATGTGCACAACTGTATCCAGACATCTATTATTAAAACTTACCTTTAAATGACTGTGTAAGGTTACAGAGACTGTCACAGAGCTGGGACAAAGCTTTAGATTCCTCGTCAAGAGCCATGACAACTAACCTTCCTCCACAGGGCTTAAAAGGTATTGCACTGATGTTCAAGAGAAGCTCGTGAGCATTTTACTGTCAGTATAACATTACCTCATCCACATACATGGTGACTTTCTATTACACAAAGATTAAGAAAAGTTCTACATTTATTTTCATAATCTGTTCTTCCCATGAATCTACATAAATGGGCCACTGCCACTCCTGATGGAAATCCAAACTTCTGCTAAGCTGTGTATTCAAAGGAGTTCTGGTATGGTGTGCATAAACATTCACCTTTTCATCAGACCATCCCATGCCGGCTATAAAAGCTAAGACTAATGTGCAGAGCCCTCCTGATCCAGGGAAGCCAAAATAGATACTGCCAAAAACAGCAAACATGGACAGCCCAAGTACAAAATATGATCTCTTCCAAGACAGAGATGCCTGCAAGCAAAGAAAGAAAGAAACAAACAAAAAATTAAGTTTATTTTTGAAAATGGAGAATGTTTACATCTACAAATTTGAAGGTAACAGAGGGTACTGTTGTGAAGGAATCAAAACTTTTGTTTGAGACTTGAACTATGCAGTTGAGTTACGGAATTCTTTGGGACACTAATTCCTAGCAATATATAGTTCTGAAATGTCAATATTTCTTTTCCTTGCCCATCCAAAATCTTACTGCCAAAACACTTTTTGCATAACAAGGAATATGATGCTCTATTCTAACCTTCCAGCTTCTAAGCTATGATAAGAAGACCTCTACCGTGAAGAGATGGAGCTTATCCAAGGAGTTAAATCATTGCCACAAAGTGTTTTTAAGGACAAAGGCAGTTTCACAGTAGTTCTCTCTCTGTAATTGTTCCCCACGTCTAGTTATCAGTTGATTTCTGTGCTGCGTTGTCTATGTTATTTAATAAGAAAATTTGGTGCCACTGATGGCAATAGCTGTTGTTCAAATTGATTTCAGTATCCAGACTATATGTTTTCTTCTACAATTTTGTCTGTGTAGTTACCCTAAGATAGTAAATTCATCTACCACTTTATATAAGCTTAATTATTAATGAAAGCATCATTCTAATTAGTGTTGATAATATGCCCAAGCGTGTGTGATCTGCACATTTCTAAGAGGTTTCCAGTAGGCTTTAAGATTAAAAATGAGTGGAGGTAAATATGTTGCACATCAATTCAATCAATTATTATTCTACTCATACTACTGAATAGGCATCAGATCCTTTTCCCTTTCCATGTGAGCATTTCCAACACCTCCACCACTTGTGGGTACAGGATTGTGAACTGGGTTCCGGACTCTCCATCAGGAAGGACTGTGAGATCATACACTGTTATTGTTGCAGTACACAATCATCCTTAAAACACTTCCTTGCTTTGTAGGCTTTGCTATCTAGAAGTTGTTCGAGCTGCACACTGCTTTCTCTCAAAAGCTGTCATACGAAGTTTGAAAATGAATAATATAAAAATGGCATTCATAAACAAAGAATATCTTACATAATGCAACTTTTAAAAAAAAACTTCTTTTTTTTTTTTAACCTGATCATGGCTTGGGAAATACCGAACAAAGACTCCCAGAATCCCACCAGCTGCTATGCCAACAGCAACCTCCAGCACTCCTTGGAGCACATTGTACAGAGTAGAACCTATTTGGCAAAAGAGAAGTGCATTCAGTTACCCCAAAGCAGAACCTTCACTCACAAACCATGCTGTATATCTATGAGAATGATTCCAGTACAGTCTCTGCTCTAAATTACACAAGGGAAGGGGCTCAGGAGAGAACCAATGAGCCTGAAAGAACTGATAGGGCAACTTTCTCTCTTTGCTAATGCCAAGAAAGCATGCCCAGGAAGTCAGAGAACTTCAGACAGTGCACTGCTAGAGCACTGTCAAACCAGAGGGATATTTGAGACCATTTATACTGGGCACAAGGGAGCTGGACATGGCAGTCACGGAAAAAATAACAACCATGTTCTCTGAAAGCTGTGACTCACAAAGCTTTCAGAGAACAGGGTTTTTATTTTTTCAGAGTAAATGAAGTTATACCAACACTTTTGATCATGGGTAACTTCTCTATCCGTACTCAACTCCATATCTAAACTTCATGAGGAGCTGTCATCAAGATACAAACCAGTCAATCATAACAAAGCATACATTCCTCAAAATATCACAGTTTGTTCTGGTTGTCACCACCTACAGATTAGCATACCAGAAGAGAAAGCCATCCCAAGGCAAGTGTTGAAGCCTGTAATAGCAAGAATGTCGTCAATGCTTCCAGCTGCCATTAGCAAAGTTGGGACACCTTTCTCCACTCCATATCCCCCAGCTTGTAAGATCAGCATTGAGGGAACTACAACAGCAGGAGAGACTGCACCTAGAACAAAACTGAAAATGCAGGGTTTCAGCCTCTCTTAAATAGCAAGCACTAAACTAAAAAGCTTCAAAACATTATCTCTCTTCTTCTAAATTGTAAGTACACAGACCTGTGCATAAAATATCATCCTTACCTCTCCTTGCTAATTAAAAGCATGGATATTTCCCTGCAGATCCACAATTACCTCTTACTTCCTGTTCACCTCAATAATACTAAAAATCAAGGGCTCCACAGACTAAGACTTGCCTCTACACTGCAGGCCAGTTCTCGCTGATACATGCCTTGATTATCCACTTTAGGAACCTGGTCTAGATGCTCATGACTTGTGGATTCCTACTCAGTGTGACAGGAGAGAAGTTCATTTATCTCCTTCTATCTCCTTCTCAGTTCCTTTTGGAACTGAGTCCACCAGTTTAGATAGAACCTAGATGGGAAAAGTTTCCTCTTCAAGGGTGTTAGTCCACAGTGTAACATACCATGTCCTTATTTTCAACTTGTGGTAGGAAGACTGTTCTATACAAACTTCTCAAAGCGGAAATTCTGCATTCCAGCACAAACTTGTGGTATCATTTTCAGTCCCTAAAAGCCCTCTGCCTTGTGGCTAAAGACCCAGGGATTGCACCATCTTTCTTCCTTCTTTAAGTCCAGATCACAATCAGAGAAGAGCAAAGATGCAAATACTTCTCTACATCTGGAAATGTGACCTTTAAATTAGCCACAGAGGCAGACATGAATGGTAAGCAAACAACCACAGGAGCTAAGAACTTCCTAACTGACATAAAACTGAGGTGTCTGCTTGGCAGAGAACTAACTGCATTTGGATCATCTAGCTGTTGCAAAAAAGTCATACAGGAGAAAAGACGGTACATTACCCTAATATAAATCCCCATAGCCATGGCAAATGCATGAGTAAATAGGCAAAAACAGCAGCTGTGCATGTTTCTGAGAGGCATGGTCCAAAAGAAAGCCGTAAGCAGACTGCTTTGAGCTTCCTAAGAGCCTACAACATAAAAGCAAATTCAGACATTAGTACCAGTACCTCTGGCTTCACACAGAGCAGTAACTTTTACGACCTGACATCATTTATTAAAATAATTCCCTCTAAGTTGCAGTACAGGATATGACAGTTTTACATGGCTTATACCAGAGATAGGCTCAAGCAGAAGTGGATTTGGATATAAAATTGCATATGTGGCAGTGAAACCCAACAAATCTGTGTTTAATGAGGTTCCCACACACTTTGGCTTCTTGTGCAGAGCAAACAGCTCTGGAGTGGCTAAAGCAACTGTAGTTCATCTGAAAACTGCACTCTCACCACAGCTATCTCACCCACAGTTGCTTGAGGTAATTTTCACTATCCACAGAAGTTTTTGCTATCATCCCACAAGTTGCATAAGCAACCCAGAAATGATTCCAAAGTCTCAACAAATCAGAAAAAATTGTTGAGCTACGTAAAGTTGGAGAAAGAAGCCATGCACTGCTTTGAGCTGTCTCTCACTTGATATCCAGAGTGGATTAAATTCTACCTGGCTCTGCAACTTCTACCCAGAAGCTTCACTAAAAGAGAGTATTTGCTTGTAAAAGTAGCTTTTAGCAGTTAGTCCCAAACATGATTCTGTTAGGACAAATCGCTCATTTTGATATGGATAAAAACAAGTTGCAGTTTTTAACAAGTGCAGTTTATCCCAGCATAATTAGGGCTGAGAATCACTAGAGCAACTGACATCTGTCTTCACAGCTTCAGTTACACAAGGAACAGCTGTAAGCACATCAAAGCATTGCTACATATGGAGTCCAAATGACACCTTCAATTGCCACGTGGGAGACAAATGAGACAAAGATGAAGTTCCTTTGGCCAAAAAAGACGTGGAATAAAAACATTCTCACAGAACTGGGCACAACACACAGGCTGTGCTAATACTAGTGTCGATACCTTCATAAGAAGGACAAATAGTATACTTAGAAAAATTGTTTGTTCAAGAATGACAAAATCTATTTTCCTAAATATCTGAAAATTGGAAACACTCTGATTTTCTTACCCAAGATGAAAATTAGATTTATTGACCTGAGCTAGGTATACCTACACTAAATTTTATACAAGCTTTTAAACAGTCATTTAGACAGGGGTCAGTGTGGTACAGCTTTATTTCAGACAGCTGATTTTGATCAAGCAAACATCACAATAGTTAACTGAGGGAATATGAAATTTACAGTGTGTTGGAGAAAACTACTCTGTTCACAGAAGCGTTGCGGGCTTCAGAGTGATGTGAAGCACCGCTTCTGTGGTACAGCCAGAATCATCTTTAGAATTAACACATTTTACATTTGTACAATGATTATAAAAACAGAACATAAAATAGCAAAAAAGACAAAGAATATTTTTGTTTGTTTGTTTGATTTGTGCCAGCACAAATAGCATTCTCCTTCTGGGATATGGATTCCCTTCCTTACTTGTTTTGGTTTGTCACGGAAAACCTACAGGGACTTTGCTAGGTAGTATAAACTCTTCTTGACAGACTATGATAGAATGCACATCCTCGTATGTCCTGCTCACAAAATTTAGGAAATTTCTTTAAGATAAGGAGGATACATAGTCATAAGATCAGTTTTCTTCAGGTATTTTTTTGACAGCTCACCAACACTACAAATCTACCTGACAACGTTGATTAACATGTGACTATTCAGCAGGAACTATGCTTTCTGTAATGCTCTAATTTTCAAATCTTCTAAACACCAAACAGTCCAACATTTTTTAACAGAATCAGTGTTATACTTTGCCTTACATAGTAGCTGGTGCCATACCTTTGGATCTAGACCAAGTCCTGCTCGGGTCAGGATAATTGAAAGAGCAATATTCCTCAGTGCTGCAGACCAACGCTGATTTATCTGGACGATGCCACTAACAAATGGGGTATTTCGGATGAGAAAACCAGCAAGAAGCATCCCTTGAATGAAAGCAAACAAACCACAGTCAAATGATATATTTGACAGCAGTAGAAATTTATCTTGAATTTTAAAAACTGACACAATATGATGTATTTCTAAGAGACAACAAAACAACTCCTGCTTGTTTTGTTTTTAGCCTTGTTTTAAAGATGGGAATGTGAGAAGATTAAGATGTTTAAAGCAAGAGAAGAGGTCTAGAACACACCAGGTCACCAATGAGCAAATCTGCGTGATGCTGAAACACAACTCAACAAGAGATGACAGAATTCTACTTTGTTCACCAGGTGCAGGTCATGCTTCCCATGAACAAAACCACCTCTGGACTTTAAAAGATATATTTCTTGTTAACTTTTTTTTTTTTTTTTTTTTTTAAATATGAAAAGAGGAGGGTAATCTAATATTAAGTATTCCTATTATAAGTTGGAAATTGTTTAAAAACAAATCTTGTCAGAAGTGCAGGTATCACAGTAATATCACAGTAACCATAATGCCAAGGTCAGTGGAACGTCTAATCTAAATCAGCTAGTCATGGATTATGCATTTGGAGATCTTAAAACGCTCAGACAATTCAACTTTTATGCAAAGGAGAAAAGAGGGGAAAATAACAAGAACTTGCACTTATCCTCTATTCTCTATTTGAGCTACTTGAAAGATCCAACCTTTTGCAAATATTAGCAAAGTAGCTTAATCAGGGACTTTTTGCAAAGCTATCAGAACTAGAGCTCTGGAAAGATACAGAAAAGCATGGAGATGCTAACTATAGTTCTGTAAAGACTCATTGTAGGTGCCCATGATTCAAAGAAACATTTTTTTTGTCGTGTAATTTCATATTAACCATGTTAATAAACGAGAAATGATGAAAAGTAAACACTGTGCTCAAGTTGGGCACAGCTTGGTGTGTTTGCCTGTAAACCTTGGCTGCGGAGTTGATTCATCCTTAACACACTGCTCTTCCCACCCCTTCCCGGAAAAAAAAATTAAAAAAAAGAAGAAAAAAGTGGCATAATTAGTTTGCAGTACCTCGTGACATTTATATCAGGCTAGCGTTAATGATCACGTGGCTTTTTGCACTTTTTTTTGTGTGTGTGTAACATCCACTGACTGGATTTACGCAGATCTGGAAGATTGCTTATCAGAGAACAAATACCCCACCTTAAAAGATACCCTTATCATTCTGCTCCATATTGCCAGCAGAACCTCCAAAATACCTAAAATATAATATGTGACCATTTCCGTAGCCACGTCCTTCCCCCTTCCTCACACAGAGGCTACTATAAGGTGCACAGAGCTGAACCAGCCACAGTGCACCTAGCAGAAATGAATTAAAGAGTTCCTACACAAGAGTACAAGACTTATACTCTTAGTGTAAAAAAGATTAGTCAAAGACATAGTGCATCTCTTCTTCTGTCTCTAGATAGCTCAGTTTTCCTCAAAGACCGTGGATCTGAACAATTAACTCAAACCTAAGCAACTCACCAGACATATACCATCATGCTTAAGTTTCAGTCAGGCGAACAGCTAGCTTCATGCTCAACTCAATTTTTAGATACAGATTAAATTGAAGAAAGTAGAACCCAAATGGTCAGATTTTGGAACTCGGTGATCCTTGAGGTCCTTTCCAATTCAAGCCATTCTATGATTCTATATGATTCTATGATTTTTTTTTTTTTTAAGGTGTTTACTTACTGAGGGCCCTGCTTGTAAAGCCTGTGTTACTGTGGGCAGCCATGCTATATGCAAAACTTCCCTCCCTCTTGTTTGAATCTGTTCTCACCTGTGAACTCAGCAGTACCTGAATATGCACACGGCCGAACAGTGCTGCAAACAAAGCCATCTAGCCCTTCTCCTGTCAGAGGGCCCACTGTGAGACACCACAGTAGCACTTAATAATAATAATAGCAGGTTATTTATCACTTCGAGGCACTAGAGAAGGCATTTGCAGCCTGCTCTGCCTTGAAGTTTTCTCTGTATCACCAGCTCAACTCATGTATAGACTTAGCGTAACAAAGGGATCACCTTTTTCAGCTACGTTGGCATCAAAGTACTTCATAATATCATAATAATGATAGCCAAAAAGAACTAAGGGGAGGAGGAGCCTTAGTAACATGTACTTAGTTTCGCCTGAGCTAGTCTGGGGGAGTTTTCTAACTTCTCCACAAGGACCACAAACAAGTCACATGAAAAAGTGACAAATTTGGGCGTTGTAAGTTTGCACATTCCTAATCCAAACATGCCCAATCTGCAGGTAGCCCCTGACTATTAAAACACCACAACCACGCAGGAAGAAAAGAAGGAAGGGCATCTTACCCAGAAGAGCAGGGAGGGGCGGCAGTGTTCCTATTTTAATGAGTCCAAAAATTTTACCTCCAACGACAGCAAAAAAATAAAGACACAAAATTCCAAACAGGTTTCCACCCGGGAGACATTCAGGCCCAGTGATGGACCAAACCACAGCCCAAATCAGGACCACAGCAGCAACTAGAACAAGACAAGAAATATTAATATTTAATCATTTCTAATAAACAGAGAACCAATTTCAATACTAGGTCACATTTCTTTTTCTGCCATTAAATCTCAGAAATAAAAGTTCCGTATCTTAAAAATCAGTTTAATCGTAACACTTTGTTTAATATTTGACACTCCTAAAGCCTATGTTCTGATTTTATAGATGCTGAGACACTTTAGAAAATAGTAACAGGAAAGTCATTAGGGACCAAAAAAGACTGAGTAAACCTCAGGCCACTGTGGAAAGCATTTAATAGGTCCTAGACTTAAAGCAAAGATTTTCACCAGCACTCATCTTGCATTTGTGCTATCTTCCTTCAGCTAAGTAAAAACTGCAGCAGGAACCTGCTGTGCCTGTTATGTCTTTGAGCTAATGACTGCAGTTCTGTTCTCATTTCATTAACATATCATTTTTTGGCTAGATACGTCTGTGCAATGCATTGTCACCCCTGGGAAACAAAAATGTGAAGGTCATGTCTCTGGGCAGCCTAAGGTAGTATAACTTAAACAGAAAACAAAGAGGGATAATAAAGAGGGAAAGGTCCTGAAAAGTATTACAAAAATATCTGAAAGTATTATAAAATATATGAAAATAGTATACTCTTTCCAGTTTCCCAAATCTGTTCCTATATTAACACAACAGAACAGACATGAATAGACAAAGGCAAAAGAGCGAAGTAGAAGAAAAAACTTGTTGTATAAATGCCCTTCTTGTAATCAAATGAAAATGTATTGCATTTTCAGGGTGAATTTTCTGTATCTTATTTGAGGATGATTGTAGACTGTTAGTTTTCCAAACATAATGCCTAAGAATCACAAGTGAGAGAGAATAGAGGCTGTGGAAGCAAAGCCACAAAAAATATCTTTTGTTTGGAAAAGCCTGAAATAGCTGGTTAGCTGGGTATTCTGTTCTGGAAGCTTAGAGTGCAGGGCTCTTGAATGAGTCAATTTGCCTTGGATTTATGATTCTTGGCTTTGCAAGCCTACGATATTAAGTACAGAAGAAGGTATTACTGCAAAGTCTCATTTTCGGTGCCTTAATTCAACAGAAAGCCATCTAGTTTGTGGAAAATGCACTCTTTTTATAACCATCTCAATATATTCACACCAAAACCATGAGAATTAGGAAGTCTTCCTTCTACTCAGTTTAACTAAACATTTCGCATTGTCTTTTTCTTACTTACCATTTGTTACTATTCGAGACAGTAAACCCTGAGGAGGACAAGCAAATATTTGCCTCCATGTTCCTGCAGATGTTGAAGACTCTGATATCGGTTCTGGAGGCTGCTGAGCTGAGTGATTCAAGAGAGCAGTTTCTTCTGATTGTATATTCCCATCAGTACCCTTGGCATCTACTGTTGAACCCTCCTAAATGAAAGCAATGAAATTATCTCAGAAGTGGGTCAGTATGCATGTGCAGCGCCATACAACATACCTGCAATCGGTCGCAATACGCTGGATGCATCCTGTCTACTGATGAACAACATTAACGAAACAATCGCTGACTACCAGAAAGATTAGAGCTTTGTACTGGATTTGGCATTTTCAGTTACAAGTCTGTTTTCATATGGCAGAAAGTTGTGCATATGAAAGACTGCAGGTCATTCATTTATTTATTGTTTTTAAATCCATTTCTGTGAAAGCTCCTGTGCCTATGCACAGAGCACTTGCTCGGCAACAACATCAGGGTATTTGACAAAAAAAACATCATCATTAACAAACTGTGTCCAGTTTGTCTTGCGTGTAAGACAAACATTAATCAACATTTTTCACAGTTCGATATGTTTCTGCTTCCACACCAGATTCTACAATAAAGTAACACTTAGCATCATCCAAGTGAGGCAGTATCTTTAATATAACTCGTAATTAACTTTTACTACAAAGCCTTGAACCAAAACAATCAAACCCACTTGTGATTGTACAAAAATGAAAGAAACAATGCAGATGGCAGTGCAAACATTACTCACACGATCCATAGTTGCAAGGCTCAAGCTGGTAAGTTGAGGTAGAGAAGAAGAAATGTTCCCCTGGCAGATTCTTCCTTGAATAATGGTTTCTTGAGGCACAGAGTTTGTTAAAGCTGCTCTTTTATACTGATTCATCTAAATACCCGAATTCATAACCAATATGCTTTTTGACCATTTTTGGATATGCGTCTCCCTTCATTTGAAGGTCCTTATTTTTAAAAAGTTAATCATCTCTCTTCCTTTATAATTATTCATCTTTGTGCCAGCCCATTCTCATAGCGTGGACATGGAACTCTTGCCCATGCTGCGGTTTGGCCCTCATCCAGTAGCATTTCCACGTTTCCCATTATTTTTCTGTCTTATATAGATATATATATATCCCTTACTCATAGTCACAGTTGGAACATCAAATCCTGTGAGCTTTCAAGCACAGGATTACTAGGTTTCCTATCCTGTGATCACCAGCTTCCCATATATATACAGACACACCACAAAGTACTTGTCTTTACAGTCAGTATCATATGCTTATCTAACTTAACACAGTTTTTAAAACAGAATGTTTGTTTATTATGACAAATTCTCACAGAGGAAATTTCTCTCCGCATTCTGTTCAGCATTTTGACAGATTCAGCAAGAAAAGGGGAAGAGGAAGATTCTTCTAAATTAAGCTGCAATTTGAAATGCTAATTAATTACCTCACTTTTCTCATGCATGGGAATCATGTCATTTCTCTCACATACTGATGGTTCAGAATCTTCATTCACCGTATCCTCCTTCACCATTGTGGCAAAGCTAATTAATGCAATAGAGGTAGAAAACTTATAGAAACAGGTAACAGCATTTTCCAGAGGCAACACTTTCCTGTAATATTATATTAATATTAATGTGAAAAAGCCCTCAAAGCCCTATTTGGAATTTAACATCCTTTGTATGCCAGTGAATGCTATATATAAGACAAAACACAGAAGCTAATAAATAAACAGTATTATGTTTGCAAAGTCAAGCACTAAAACAAATGCAAGTTTTAGAGTCATTGTGTTTTGCGCAGACATATTATGTACTCTGCGAGAGTATGGCTGTAAAATACATCTATATACTCATGCCTTCTGTAAGAACAAGAGAAAAATCACTTACTGCCAATACCTCCTGCCAGGACAACAAACTCTGAAAGCGTCACTAAACGTGTGCATGTGATAAGGCAAGTGACCATTTCATACAAATACTAGGTGTAGTTTCTACAGAATACATACAAGGGACACTTTCTTCCTAGCTAAAAATCTGATCAGATCTTGCTTGATTTTTAGTGAAATCTTCAAGGAGATGGTTCTGTTAGACATCACCATTCAAATACATCGATTGAGTATCTCAGAAACAGAAAATTTTTGCTTTTTTAAGAGAGTAGAAAAGGAAATTCTCAAGTTGTTGCAGGTAATCATCATTGTATTTGCTCTAACTGGTAATTTCTGCTGATATGACAATGTACTAAATGTGTTTTTTTGTGTGTGTGTGAAAATTTACAATTCCACAAGTCTGGGTCAATAAGAGTTACACGCACAAGACTTGCTCACATTCTTTGTCACAGTAACTCCACCAACCACGTATCAGTGGCAATAGTACTTTTCCCAAAGTCCATTTCTCAGGCTCCATAAGCCACTCAAGTTGTGCCAAAACATTTGAGCCAAAAAATTCCCTCCTTGCTGAATTGCTGGAAGCAAGTCAGAGACCTGATTCTCACAATTATCAAGCCTTCAGTTCATAATATCTTTGAGATCTGCGAAAGATTGATGCCTTGAACAAAGGCAGGGGCTGTTTTAACACTTGGTTAATTTTGTTTGAGCTGTTCTGGTATGAAACTGGCTTGAGACACAGCTAAGACATAGAGAAAGAATATAGAAGGACAGTTTCAATGTATTCTAGCGTAATGGTTTTGTTCTCTCTCCTCACAGTATTTGTACATCACTCTAGTTTTGAAAGATGTGTGTGTGCTGGATGGGTAAGGGATAATATAGATTGTTCTCATCCACGTTTGCATAGGCGATGATCCTAGTTCTTGGGGTCAGACACCAGTTGACATGAAATACATCGACATACATGAGGAAGAGGAGCCCACCTCCCAACAATTTCAGGGCCGGCAGCCACTGTTTACTGCAGAGTAAAGGAAAGAAAAGACTGTGAAAGGAAATCTGCTTAGCAGGGATTTTTCCAAGGTAGGAATTAATGTCTTGGACAGCATGAGCCTGCCCTTGTTTGTTGTGTGACAGACCTTCAGCCTTGGTTTTTATAAATTTCCTCCATGCAGATTTCTTCGCAAATAAAGTCAGGTGGACCGAAGAAAGGTGGAGCAGAATTCATACTCCATTGTTAAGGCCCACACTGTGGAAACTGGAAACCAGCCAGTAACATGCTTATTTCACTACAGCCCTTGGCATGAAAAAAGAAAAGCTTTTTTATTATAGCTATCGTTAGACGCTTTTATTTTACTTGTTTTGAATAGGAAGGAATTAAAAAGAGACGGAAAGCAAAGCTCTAAAGATGACTGATGGGCAGCATGTGTTCGCCGATATTTTTAGCTGCATTGCCCCAGTGACTGTCAACACTCCGTTCTGTGCACGCACACGAAGCGCCGCAAGCTCTGCCGGAGCCACTGACGGCCAGCATTAACGCAAAGCTTCAGCCCCAACCACCCGTCACTCTGAAGGCGTAAGCGCGCCCTGATGCAACCCAGCCTCCCCAGCCCGCTTCCCCGCCTCCCCAGCGCGCTTCCTCCCTGCGGCTCCCACCTCTCCTCCTGCAGCCTGGACTTACGTGTGGAACGGCGGAAATCAGAGCAATCCCATGTCCCCGCGCAGCCTCTCCAACACGCCGAGATGGCGATGCGCTCAACCACGCCCGGCAGCAGGAGCAGCCCGGTGCCAGCTCTGGCTACTCCTCCCACTAGCGCACCACGATACCTCCTCTATCCACAGATGCACCAGGCAGGCTGCAAAGCCGTCCCGCTGCAGCTAGGCAGGACCCCAAAGGCTTGCCGGGTGCCACCTTCTCCTCCCGTGCCGTGCACAGCGGGCGGCAGCTTTGAGCCGTGGACCAGCCCCGAGCCCACAGCGGGAGAACAAGGGGAGGAATTGCAGGGGGCAGGGCAAGAGAATCGAAGTGTTTGCACGTGTGCGGTGCTACCGTGAAAACATTCGTAAAGATGCATCAAATGCATCCGTCTCATCTGTGAGTGCACCGGGGGAACGAGACAGCCTTTCTTCCTTCGTGTCGCTGAGTCGTGCACTCTCACACCGGGGTGTGTGAGAGCAGCTTCCATTGCAGCACGTTGCTACTCAACTTCCAGCAGCACTACATAGAACTAGCCTGACAACAAATCTGGTTTCAGGTTTTTTTTGACCAGATTAAATTTTCCAGGACTCCTAGTGAGGGATTTGAACACCTACCTCTCCCAAAGAGAAAACAACCTAAAATTTGGAGTCACGATCCTTCTTAACACGTGGATGGGGTAAGAGGAGAAGAAACAAGATTTCCCAGTTCCATATAAACAACTCGGAGAACAGAGAGATCACAGAAGAGTATTAGAAAGCATTATCTTTTAATAAGCCTGCTTGAAAACACACAAGATGTTGAGGCACATTTCAGACTTATGGCTGTTAACACAACCATGCAATAACACACACCACTAGCAAAACAAGAGACAGCACTCTCTGTTGGTGGTGTTTTTGTTTTTGACAACCAGCTTCTCTGAAAAAATGCCTGTATCTGTGCTTTCAGTGCAAGGTAGAAAGTGGATGCTCTCTTTTTGTTGCAGGAGCGTTTTGTCTAAACAACATTTTTGAGTAGCATCAATGCATTACGATCACCAATGAGCTTAGAAATGTTATCTATTAAAGTTCTATATGCAGTAAGTAATTTATAATGATGAATTTGAGAGAACTTTCATTTTCAAAATAGCACAAGCTTCCTGTGATTCTACAAGCGTGGAGACACCTTCCCAAGGTAAGCCTTCCATACCACCTACAAAAGGAGGACTTTAGCCTTCACCTTAAGCTCTGCAAACACTGAAACAGAATCCTGTTGGCCTGAACGTTCAACATTTGACTTTACATCAGTGAGTATTGGTGGAGCCATTTTGGATAACTTTGGATTTTTGCTCCAACTTCATCCTGCTTGGCTGCTGAGGTCACTGGAATGAAATGCCAGAGAACATAACTGAAAATCCCACAGACAAACTACTCAGGATTGGAACGTTCCCACTACAATTAAAGGTAAGAGCTAACATGATTCTGTAAGGCTTACAAGCATGTAGAGAGCATAGTCTTTTAACAGCCGTTATAACAATTTATCTTCTATCATCTCTGCTTCACAAAGACAGTGTCTATATTCTTCAAATGCCTAAACAAAAAACACTGGAACCACAAGGCAGCCAGTCCTATTGCTTCTAACAGTCATAGCTTTTTGGGCTATGACTTGTTGTTGTTGTTCAAAATTCCAACAGTCTAACTTGTCCAGTATATGGGAAAATGGATATTGTAGTTGCATGAAACAGCTGTGCATGTACACTGACTTCTTATTGTATGTGCAGGAATTTCTTCTGCCCATACACTATCTATCCAGTGTCTCTGACAGTCTTGCACCTTCTACTCTGGATGTCAGTCTCAGGTCAGATTCTTTTCAACAAGTCCAACACAAACTATTTTTCTATGGTCGTTACTGTTTTTTAAAAACCATTTTGCTAATGATAGAAGTGAGCAGAAACGAAAGTCTGCAAAGCAGGATAGATTTTCAGGTATAATTTGCAAGATCTAGTATGTTCTCTAGAAGTAAATGTCTGTCATTAGTAACAAAATTATTTCAAACTTCACATATATCACTTCTGCTTTCTTCTGTTGTTTAAAATAAACATTAAATTTGGTAACTTTTTGGCTGCTTTAAAAGTTGTCTGTTTTCTCTGGATAGTCTCGTAATGCTGGTAAGAATTGTGAATGTTTAAATTCTAAATATTTTCCAGGCTGAGAATAATGATGGTATTAATTCCTTTCATTTAGATTTGCTTAAAACAAGACTGATTATAGAATGAGATCACATAACCATAAAAATGCACCAAATTTGTTCTAGATTACATCCTATAAGTGATGTAAAACTTTGAAAACTCTTAACTGAGAAACGTGATCCTCACTTTTTGCTTTTCATTGTACGGATTTCCATCTGCAGGTAGAGTTGATCATAAGCTCCATCCTCCATCAATGACAACTTCATTGCCGGTCATGTAGGCAGACTGAAATTACATAGAATATAGTATTTTTTTTTTTTAATTCTATTTACAAAAGTTTGAAAGCCATATGACCAGACTGGAAAATTAGTAGCTTTACAGAAACACTGCTTGAGAACACTAGAAAGAAGATGAAAAGATTACAATAGATGAAAACATCAAGACTGAACTAATAGCATTAAATTATTCTGCTGTGCTCAGCAGGGCAAGTGCATTGGAACCCAGTTCAGTATTAGATCCATTGTGAATGTATAACATCTGAAATAAGCTTGATATGTGTTCATTAGTATTAATTGTATTTGCAGTGAACATTTAGAGTTTGGTCTATAAAAACCTCAATTGTTCTATTGTTTTCCTTAAGCCAAAATGGTAGGCTAAAACATAGCATTAGACCTCTTAGCTCAGATCTCTCTCTCATGGGTCTATACAAGTATTCTCTCTTGCTTACTGCAAGCAGGTAATGACAGTACTAATTCTACTGCCTTAGAAAAATATGTAACTGCAGTGCAAACAAAACAACTGGCAAGAGCAGACAAGCCCATTTCTCCTATGATTCAGAACGATCTGAGGTCAGTCAGCTTTCTCAAATTATATGGAAAAAAACCTGACTGTAGCACCAAGTATGTAATGCCTTAATCACTGTCAACATTCAGAGTAATTTTTGTAAAAATTTTGTAAAAATTAAGTTTTATTCAGTAAAGGTTTGGAGGTTGTTGTTGTTTTGTTTGTTTGTTTGTTTTCTTGGGGGGGGAGAGGGGGGGCTTAATAATCAAGCTCATAGAGGATGCAAGCCCTCTTAGAACAAATTCTCTCTACTGAGAAGCAAAATAAATTGGGATTGTGACAGGAAGTGTTATTGTTCCATACTTACTTCCTCAGAAGCCAAGTACACAAAGAGATGGGCCACTTCTTCAGCAGTAGCCATCCTGCCAATCCTCTGTCTGGCTAGGAAATCTTTCAATGCCTAGATATATAAAAACACTTGGTATATTGAAAATATAAAGTAATTATTTTTATCCAATTAGCATGTGATATGTACAAAGCAATACTGGAAGCAACCCATATGTTATAATTTTTAGCTTACTGGGTAGGGAGTGTACGCTAGAAGAAGTTAGAATACTTGCTGTTGTACGGATTTCATGGACCTAAACTTCTGGTTGCAGAATAAAGCCACTGAAGCCCTTCCTCTTTGGTGGATGATATTCCCAGACCCTTCAAACGAGTCCTCACAGTCACTGGGTTAGTACAATTAAAGATCCCAATTAATTTTTAAACACGTAGGTCAGAATGCCCTTTCTATCATTGTTTTGCACTGGTCTGTGTTTACTGAGCAGCAGTGCCCTTCCAAAGCATTTTAAGCCTCCCACCCTCAGCAGAAACTCACCAAACTATTAAGGACAATACTACTGTTATATTATCCTTGGTACTCTAAGATATGGAATTTTCTTCAGTTTGAGAAGTGCTGTGGGTTTTAGTTATTGAAAAGGAAAAAAGAAGCATAAACATTGGCACATACATGAACAAACTATTGAATTGCTTGCTCATGATGTAGGCTGGTTTGTTTAGCAATAGAGATCAGTATCTTCGTTTAAGGACTGATACATTAATTTCATAAAAGGAATGAGTGAATGCTAATTCTGTAGCTTCCCATTTCAACTTTGCTTGGTGTGTGAACAGCCTTGTTTAAAAACTGTCTGGATGCGGTGCTATGAAAAACAACTGTTTTGTTTTTTGTTGTTGTTGTTTTTGTTGTTGTTGTTGTTGTTGTTTTAGGGACATGGTTTAGCAGTGGGTTGTTTGAGTTAGGGTAGTATGGTTAGGTTGAGGTTGGACTTGATGATCTTTAAGGTCTTTTCCAACCTGAGCAATTCTATGATTCTATGATTCCCTCAATGGTTCTGCTTCACGAGAAGCCCTGGAGACATAATACTCTATTTCTATCTTTGCACCCACCAGGTACAGGAATTTATTCCTCAGATTTCTCTCATACTGTTTTGGATTAGAGCATACTAACATAGAAAGCTGCTCATTATGGGCTATCAAGAAATGGAAATTTGGCAAGTTGGGGAAAAACTGCTGAGTTCAGCCAAAAGTCTCTTTGATGAAGCTGATGATAGAAAAATGGGGAGAAAGAAAGTGGTCAAAAACCACCAGAGGCTGCTACTGTGCATGCCCAGAGGGACATTAGCATATACTAATGAATTCTTGAAAAAAAAAAAATGAATAGGTATGGAAATGTACTGTGTATGTATGTCTTAACTGTTTGAACATAAAACTTGAACTCTGAGAGTGCACTTGTTTTGTCAAGTCGTCTGGTACGCATCATGAGGAATAAAGGAATGCCACCTTCTAACACCATATTAGAATTCAAGAGTTTTCTTCCCAAATTTCGGATGAAACTCACCTGGTCTGGGTTAGGCTGGGCTTTGATTCTTTCCTGTAAAGATGGTGTGTCAACAGTTCCTAAGCAAAAATTGTAATTTCAAAGTTACAGCTCAACTTCATTAGCAATCATAACAAAAAGTGCAGTTCATGGGTTCCATTTGTATGTCATAACACTGAAGTGTTAAATCATGACAAAATTCATGACTGCAAAACTATGAATATAGTAGGAGCCTAAATTTCAGTAGAAAATAAGAGTTGAGAATTACATTCAATACCTTTCAGATGTTTGAAAAATAGCTAGCCTGCTACGTAGGCACCCCCTGCTTCTAACTCGAGAAATACAGGTTTAACAATAAGCCTCGAAATACTGTGTAATCTGAATATAAGGTGCACGTGCTGGTTTAACAAGTAAACATTTTTTAATTATAAAATAGAAAGTTTTCTACTTTGAGAGTCAGAAATTTTTCATATATGTCCTTTTTTCTCCCCTTAGTTTCTTGTAACAATAGTTGCTGCTTGCAAATCTATGTTTTGTTAGTAATGTCAAATTAGATTTTGCTACGTGCCTTTTATCATCCATTTGTATTAACAATATACTGTAACAATACTTACCAGGACATACACAGTTGCATCTGATCCCTTGTTCAATGAAATCAGCAGCCACAGACTTTGTTAGACCAATAACTGCTGCCTTGGAAGTACTGTATACACATCTGTTCACAACTCCTAACAGAAGGTCAGTATGAAGACAGCACAGAAGCAAAACAAAGTCAAAAAAGAACAGAGAGTTTATTCAACATGCATTTGCTTCTGGACTCCAGTGTTTATTTTAACTTGCCCTTATGGAGAAGCTGTGCTAACTAAAATGCCAACTGCCAGAATTCTACTCAGGCATACACCAGAATAAAGCACAGGATTCTTCAGTAACAGGAATCTGGGGAGTAGTCCAGAAAAAGTAACATTGCAAGCATACAAAAGTTCATGAAGAGCAGAGTCTCCTCTTTTAGCTACCATTAGTTTTCATTGGTAAGCATGACTGTATTGCTTATTGGTTCATTGTTCCTCTGAGGAACATAGATAGCAAGACGTCACTGAACAGAACTTTTTTTGAGTTATTACATACTGATAAAAAAGATGCTACAAAACTTTCATAACAGAAAGCTCTTAGGCCAGGATTTGATTGTTTCTGAAACTGCCTGTGCCCATGCGTTAATATATTTTTTTTCAACCTGCATTCCTCCAACATTGGCCAACATCCTCTAAATTAAAAGCAGTGCAATATTTTTTGTCGTTCTTAGAATTTTCTCACCTGCCACTCCCCCAAATGTTATTCTGTAGCTTTTCAGCTTTTTTTTCTTAAGTTTTTATACATGTCACTAGAAATTATTACTACTGTTCTTAAAAAGACTGAAGACTTTATAATACCACTGTGCATTTGCAGTATCACTTCACTGCCCTCATGTGTGAATAGAAAGTCAGATTTGCTCACTTCAGCTGCCGTAGGGAGTACTACATACTAGGGAAAAAAAAACAAGCATGAAGGTCTTTAGCGTGGATCATTAGAAAGCAAAAATCAAAGCAAAAACCTAGGCAATCTGAATAGAAGCAACCTGCACTGAGCAGAGATAACAAGCATCAGCTCCAACACTGTAGCAAACCTTCCTTTATCAGGAGGCCCTCTGTTGTTATAAACCTTTGTTTTGATCACAAGACTTCATCTACAACAAACAAAGTACCTTCTTTTACAGCAAAGCTGTGATTAAGAGCAACCCATTCTGTGTGCTGACTGTGGAATTACTACTGTACATAATTTAACTAGAGCATGCTTCATCAGGAATACACACAAAGTATCAAAATCAAGGGCATTTGTTATGCATATAAAAAAAGTTTTCTCAAGAACAGATATTTTAAGACTGATTTATATGAGAATCACTCTAGAAAGCCACTCACCTTTAATGCTGGATGCCACAGAAGACATATTTATAATATTTCCAGATTTCTGTTTAATCATCTGCAAAAGAACATTTACATCATTCACGCTGTTTTGTTTTTTACAGGCCTAGAACAGCCAATAGCACCAACAGAATAGTCCTATATACAATTGAAATGCAAGATAATGAGTCATAAGCATGAATAAGTGCTCATTTCTTTTTAATTTGTTAATTGAAGTAATAAAACAGATTCTGAAACTGTCACAGAGTACTCTTGCCCACCCCCCCCCCCCTAGGATTTACCACCTAACTAATTGACAGGATTACTGAAGTGACAACTGTAGCTTATCTTGTTCCAATTCACATAAGACAGAGTGGCTAAGACTTAAAAAGAAAAAAAAGAAAACTTTTGAAGTGTGCCTGTGTTATAACCTTTTTAGACATCCCAAAACCTGAAATGTCTAAAGCTGTTATAAACAAGTTTTGAAATGAAGATCAACTAATAAAAGCAAGGACTGGAGCAACACTGGAGGAGAAAAAAAATTAGGCATCCAGTAATGGTCACAGCTACCTCTTTTGGCCTTTTCATTTAAGGAAAAAGTTGTAGAGCTGTATGCTTATCTCAAATTGCAATCTGTGACAAGCAGCAGTGACTTAAAACTGTCAAATTTAATTGCAATGCAGTAGAGAGCAACAAATCCTTACTTTAGGAAGGAATGTCTTGATCATTAGATACATGCTGCGAACATTAAGATTCATAGCAAAGTTCCAGTCTCGTTCTTCACAATCCAGAATGGTCCCATGATGAACAAACCTGGAATAAGTACATGATTACTGTGCAAGGTTTTACATTTCTATAGCTTTTTATGCAATTCTGCCATTACCATTTTGTAATATCCTTCCAATCCCAAAAAAGCAGGGACGAGAGCCCTTTCGAAGGAAGTAACAGAGTTTTTCATCTGAGGAGTATCAGGGACACAAAGCAGACCCAATGAGCAATAAAACATTTGCTCATATGGAAATTAAAACACAAATATGCATTTAAAAAAAGCAACTGACTTTGCTCACTATTGCAGGAGGAAGGCTAAATTCAGCACTATAAAGCATCCACAGAGTAGAGAAAACAAGTTCCAGAGCCATTGTATCTTGGCCTGGGTAACATGGCTGTGCACAAAAAGTTCAGTTTTGATGAAAATATATATTAAAGATATAAAGTGCATTACAGCAACAACAACAACAAAAAAATGGATTTAGGTAAAAGAAAATAGTTCTGGAGGATAGGAAAAGCTGAAAAAAGAAGTAGTATGAAATAGAAGATGGTTACCCTGCAATATTACAGAGGACATCTATCCTTTCAATCTCCTCTGCCAGCTCTTCTATCTGTTGCCTTTTGGTGACATCCAGAACCCGTATTTGAATGCCTAGAAAAACACGGTTTTAGTTTAACTGGTTTTGGCTAAGAATTAGCACTTTATTTTTCTCAAGTGCTGAGGACACTGTGCCTCCCATTCAAGTCAGTAGCTTGCCAGGAACAGACCCCTCTCAGTGGTAAGCCAAGACATGGAGACATACTGAAAGCTACACTTTATGTGTGCAATGCTTAAAACAGGAATGGGCAGTAGGGCATGGTATTCATGATTTCAGAGAGGAATTAAAAATACATTAACTGACTTGACAGCCATATAGTATCACACAAACAAATAAGCTAATGTGATTTGCCATAAAAATCACTTCTTTCTATAAATCTGAAGTCTCTGGGGTTGCAGGGTTCTATGGGGTTTTATGGGGTAATTCTTGAAGAATTACAGCAAGACTGTTTGCAGTGAATTCCAGTCAGAGGAGATAAGTGTTTGTTTATTTTGCTGCCACACTGTAATAGGAATTCATGAAGTTGACACCCAGTGATCATTGTCCTCCATCACCTTAAGTTAGAAAAAGTTCTAGTTCACAACTGAAACTGCCTTATTCTTTCTTAAAAGAAAAAAAGGTAACTTTTAAATAGTCCCCCATTTGTGCATCTCTTGTAATTAAAAAACGTAGCTACTGAAAAATCTTTTCCTTGAAGCAAGTGTTTGTGATATGAACTGGAAAGCAACTTTGGAGCCTGAGCATTTGTACAAATAAAATAAGCTCACTGGTTGATGTAATTAGTTTCTAAAGATATGCCAATTCCTATTAGACAGTTATCTTTTAAATGCTTTCCTTGCTGAGAACGGACCAGGGAAATGCAAGGCACTAAATCTATTTGTATAGCTGGAGATGAGTTCTTATATCAGGAAAAAGCATTCCATGTTTTTCACATGATAGTTTCAACAGTCGCTCCAGTAATCTTAAAAATAAATGAACAAATAAATAGAAGTAACGAAGCATTCTGGGAAATCAGCTGCTTCTTTGACACAAGAAACACACAGTTATTCCACACTCCTAGAATATTCTGTCTGAAACACTGACAATCGAAGCATTTTACATGTAATCTCTGCCATTTTACACCACAGACTAAAGTAATGACAATATCTAAATGATTACTCTCCATGTTTTCCACACTTTTCTGGCCAGCCTACAACAATATTTACTATATTTGAACTAATGCCTACAGAAGGTGATTTACCTGGATACTTCTCCAGTTCTTGCAGCTTAGTCTTATTGATATCTGTAGCAATGACTTTGGCTCCTTCTTTAGCAAAAGCCTGAAGAATACAATAAGAGATGTAATTTGTTTTTAGATATCCCATATCGTACAAGAAAATCTGTTTTCTTCTCATTTGGTTTTGGTTTGAAATAAAAGTTGACTGAAGGCAGGTAATCTCCCCCTACTCATTCTAGGCAATGAGAAAGTTAATGGACATTGATTACTAAACATCCTGGGGACGACTAAAAAACTGTATGTTATGAGAGATTTATGTTCTTGCCTATGAAATAAGAAATCCATAAAGCAAGCATGAGAGCAGTAACCAAACTAAGACAGTGGGTATTATTGCCCTTAGTAACAGCGTGTGCACTAGCGAGCACGCTGCAAACACCTTAAGCTAAAATTGTCTGATTTCTTATATTTGATAGGTGAAGACAAATCAAGAGGAATGACACGGCATGAACTTCATTAGGATCCTTCACATCCAAATCATTGGAACAGAGTAATATTCAGAAGAAACACGACTTTCATTTGATAATTTAACCAGACATATTCCTTTATTTCCTGATGTTCCCCTCAAAAATCCATTTTGACTGCATACAGAGCAACCTCCATTCCATAGTCTCTGACACTAGCCCCCAGTCTTCAAATTAAGTGTCTCAAACACAATCTAAGAGGATAGCAGGATTAAATGTGCTAGCCCTCTGTGACTTGTAGGGTGTTTGCAAAAGGAAATCACCAGTAAAGTGACCTGCTCTTTAGACAAAGTGTTTTTATGCAAGTGGTGAAATTGAACAGTTTCATGCATTCTTAACTGTGTGTGAGACAAACTAATCTTGCAATATTCCTGCTTACAGGCACTTTTCAGGGCTTGTTGATTAAATTATGCAGGAAGTGAGATAACCCTGCTAGTTTCTGTCTACTGAGGAAGAAGGAAATAGCAGGGGTAGAACTTTTCATAAGCAATAGTCAACAAGAAAATCAATAAATATTTTTAATTTTAACAATAACGATGTTTCTCTCACTTTCAGAAATTTAAACAGCAGCAAGCATATGTAATATAGTATACATTGATTATATTGTTCCCTGAATTTTTCAGTAAGTAGTTCTGGCTTTATCTACAGTTTATTAATTTAAGAACTAGTTTGGTGCAGATGTTGTTGCACATGCTAGCATCAGACATCCAGCTTAGGTACAGGAGAACAAATTTTATCTAACTCACGATTGCAGTGGCTTTTCCAATCCCTTGTGCTGCAGCAGACAGAAGTATTACTTTCCCATCAAGCCGCCCCATACTCCTGGCCTGCACAAACAGAAAATGTGACAGTCTAATACGAAGTGAGTCAATGTCACCTCCGTGGAATCAGGTGCAAATTCACTTCATAAACCAGAATACAATTCATAGCATCTATACTATCAAGTGATAAAGCACTCTTCTGGGCTGCTAAGTCAGCCAAGGTTCTAAGGGGGCACTGCCTCAGTCTTGCATTTATAAGGACCAAAATGCATTTGAGCTCAAAAGCCAAGCTCTTTTTTTTTTTTTTTTTTTTTAAATCAGACTCAAAACTTCATTTAATCAGGAAGAGAAAAAAAAAAAAGAATGAGACAGAAGTAAAATAGCTTGTAATCTAGCATCTCCACTGTACACTGTATTCTTAGAACATAGGTCTCTTCTATTTCTCTCAGACTACTATATTCAACTTATTTGATGGCAACATAATTTGCACAGTACCCTCTAGGACTCTGTGAAATGCATTTTTTTCCATCATCTGAGACTGGCATTTATCTGCTTTGAATTTTCTTGAGGATCTCCCAACACAGAAGATTCTCAGCTCCACAGGGTAAGAGGATAAAGAGAAGTGAAAACACCCCCTCACATTTACCACATCATTTGACATTGGAGAAATGATGTGAAACATACTGAAGATGCTTGGGTCAAAAGGTAGGGAAGTTTTTTATTTTTTATTTTTGAGTGCTGGATGACACGATAACCTTCCAGGAGGTTTCACCTTACTGAAGCTGTGGAAGCCAAAAGGCAAAGTGCAGTTTTCTTCTCTGCCTAGATAAATGCTTTCAAAGGAGTTATTATGTTTGAAGAAATATAGTATATAAATGGTGTAAGCAAACAAACAACTGAGCTTCTCTATATAGCTATGAGTGTAGGAATGCATCCCTAAACCCTTATATTTAAAAAAAAAAATTAAGCATGAATCCAACATGCTGAGTACTTCATTTGAGTTGCATACAAACACCATTATTTCCCCTACATTAGCAGCCAACATAATCACCTGGAGACAGTCAAATTCATTCTGCGACTTGTTTGTTCGGTTTAGGTTTTTATGTCAGATTACTTGTTCAATTTTGACTTGAAATCTTTCTTTCCCAGCTTTGCTCCCCTTCCCCCACCCTCAAAATTGGAGCAAGACTAATATATCTCCAAAGGTTACTGATTCTACAAAATGGACTTCTTTCTAAACAACTTGACTAAAAAGTTATTTCTGCTGTAATATAAAAGCATTATCCCACTTGACTTAAAACCAGCCTAACTTACAGGCACTTTTTCAACCTAATTTTAGGGCTTTGCTCATAAGAGAACAACCGGCACAATGAATGTAAAGAAAAAAGCAAATAAAAAATGACAAACCACCAAAATGGTCCACAATGTAAGCAATAATAACATACGTTTTTTTTCTAACTAGGGGAAAATAAAAAAAACTTGCATTTTTTTCTAATTAGGGGAAAGCACAACACCTTGAACATAACTTTTCAGGTGAATCAAATGATGCCTCTGATCTCTGACTACATGATATTGTGCGCCTGCGTTAGCAAAATTTTTTTCATTTTAGCAGGTGAAGATTGCCAAATTAAACGGAGTAAAATGAGACCACGTATACAACTAGGTAGCACTAACTCTGCAATGTATTGCACTTATAGCAAAAGTCTTAAGTATCTCAAAAGTTTGCTCAGAGCACTCAGTCAAGGCTGAGTAAATTCATTCTTTGCTTTTACACACATTTTCAGTACAAAACCACAACCAACAACGATCAGCTGCAGTACTTCCTCAAATCACCCTACCATTTTAGATGCAAAATGCTTTATAAACATGTTTTTGATCTGATAAGGAGTTTTTATGAACATTTGACATACTAATTTCTATGAAGCTCTTAAAAATAAAGATTAACATAGTCACTCACCAAAAGATCTCAGCCAGCTTGGTATGCTGAGTGACCTTTGTAAAAAAGGAAGTCTAATGACTTTCGAGCTGTGCTTGTTGGGAGTTGTAGTCTAACTGGTAAGTTTCTCTGTATGAGAGTAATTTCCTGTTGAAACACGAATATGCTGCCATCTAGTGAAACTCAAAACTTTAAAGCATGATTTTCTTCTGCACAGTGTAGGGACAAAGAAGGATCATAAACCTCAGCTATCTTTTTTTTCCTAGAGAATGCAAGAGATCAATAGAATATTCACCAAAAATTAAGGCTTTGAAACTCATCTGCCTCAAAAAAAAAAAAAAAAGATTAAGTTTTTAAAAAGCATTTATCCTCCTCTCCCACCTTTTTGTCTACTGAATTGAGACAGACCGGGTGCAGTACATTCTTGTTTTTCAGCTCAAGCACAAGAGAAATCTCTAAATCTTTTAGTATTCCAGCAAGCTATTAATAAAGTATCTTGAAACTGTAAAAAGCAAACAAAAAACCCTACAAAAACAAAAGAAAAAACAAAACAAAAAGCAACACAAGACTATAGTCCCAGATATGCCTTCTTCCCTTCTGAAAGACGGTTGAATTTTTTTAAAATTTTTTTTAATGAAGCAGAATAAGAGGAATGGAAGAAAAACTGTGATAAACAAAGGAAATATATTTTTTAAATAAATAATTTGAAATTGTAAATATAAAATTATCTCAAAACCACTCCAAAACCCAAGCTACTTGCATTTATTTAAGTCAGGGAAATAAGATACTCCTGCATGTTTACGACTCTGGTAAGACGCTGAATTTAGTAACTGTATTTAAAGACTGTTAGCTGAAAACACAGGTTCTGAAGCTTGCTGATATGCATTCCAAGTCAAAATTTTAGAAATTCAAATACTCAAATTCAAAAACTCAAATTTTGCATGCCAAATCTCTCCCAGTTAGGAGGAGAGGATCTATTCCAATACTTCCTGACAAAGACTCAGAGAGAAAGAATTAAGCAAAACACTGATGACACAGATTTGTGATTAGTAATCTGCAGAAAGATACTACAACAAACAAGAAACATGATGGTAGAAGTGCGCTGATTACTAGAAAACAACTCTTTAGACACTGAATGTTACAATCAGCATCCCCAGATCATAGCGTCACATCGCCACAAAAGTGAAGTGTTTAGATACTTAACACATTGAAAGTTTGTCAGAACAAACCTTTTCATACAGAACATTAAAATAGGCTTCAAAATTCAGATGAGTAGGATAGTAAAATATAGTCCATATTACGACCCCAATTGTCCAGTTTTATTTTCAACTCATAATAGCAACAGGATAGTGTCTATTAGATCGATTGCTTACTGTTTGAAAAAAACTCCAGAACCCAACTTCAAGCAGGAAATGAAGTATATTCAAAGATGACGAGAAAAACAAGTTATTTTTGCACCATAGTTTACTGAACTGCAGAAATATTTTCAAGAGTTTAAGAGAAACCCTACAAAAAGAAATCTAATAAATTTAGTTGCAATATCCAAAGTAAGAGGTTAAAGTTGCAGTGAAAATGTAGTCTTAAGAAAAAAATATTAACTCATAGGAATAAAAACCATCTGTTGGGAAACAAAGTTAATGAGTAGATACAAACACCCAGAAGAGGACTGTTACAAAAATGCCAAAGATGTTTAAGATCAAGAAGTTTCACAGTAGATCAGTTTGTGACCCATTCTCTTGTGTCTGTTTTTCTTCAGTACGTTAGCTTTACTTTCTTTGCTACACAAAACAAAAACAACCAAAGGAGAACATCATCAGCAGGTTGCAGGTAACATGTCTACTTTTCCATTTTTGTTCTTGTATTAAAGCTTTTCCACTTCTGGGAAGTAGTAGTTTTAACACAAGGGACTGGCATTCCACCAGAGTTCTTCTCACAATAGATGGCTTTAACCTGAAGCAACCATTTTCCGTGTAGCTAGATTCTGACTGTCACCACTGTAAAGGCAGCTAACAACAGAAGTCCTCTATTGGGTATTACAATCAGAGGCTTTATCTTTCTCTGAAGTTTCAAACCACTTCTTAAGATGGTCTTCTGTGGACTCTCTTCCTGCAGGTTGTGTATCTGTACAGAAAATAAGAAAATTAAAGTGACATTTTCCCAATTAGACAAGCAGTAGGAACATAGCAATTTATTCTTGACTAGTTTTACATGTCAGCTAGCAAAGCTTGCCACTGAGAAGCATGGTGCTGTGAAGAAGGCTATACTATTACCAAGATGGACTTCACAAAAAATGGCAATGAGTCATTCTTCCTGCAAGTCTGTCAGTCTAATTGTTGTTAAAGTCTTCAGCATGCCTGCTGGGGCCTCATGAAAGCTTTTAGAAGCAGGTTGATGAGGGCAGTAGCACTAATGTGCTAAAATCACTAGACCTCCCAGACGTCACCAGTCTAGTAATAAGAAATATCAGAAAATATCAAAACAACTATTACAGCAGTTAGAGACTGCGATGCTGGCAAATTCAAAATCCAAGATCAAAAATTGATAATCCCAATAAAGAAATATTAGAAAGAAGCCAGCCAGCAGTTAACTCTGAATAGATGGTAGCAGTCTGTGAAAATCAGTTTTGTCAGAAGCGTATGTTTAACTCATGTAAAGTTAAAAAGCAAAAGATTCTAGAGCATCATTTGACACGATATTCTGCCTCTTCACTTTATAAAGTGATTGGTCACCAGCACTTTCACTGAAACAAAAGAAATAAGTTTGCCTAATCTTCAGGAGGTATGTGTCTTAAGTATTTAGGTGATGTAGAGCATGGATAATCTTGGCACCAGTTGTCCAGCCCTTTAACAATCTGCTGAATAGACATTCAAAAAAGCTGCTTCTCTATGTTTCAGGTCTGATCAGGGAAAGCACAGGACATCTACTCTCAAAGACCACTCCTTATATTTTGTCTCTCCTAAATAACTTTAATAGGACACCACCATGTTACATACCTATTAGTGTACCCAAGTTGGAATTATCAAAGAAGTTTGTTGGACATGTCAGTGGCAGAGGCTTTGATATGTACTGAGTTACAGTTTCCTGAGATACAGACTCCTTGGAGGGTGAAGTTGGCTCTCTAAGGGAACGTGACACTGTCTTCCTTGGAGATCTCGGTACTGTCTCTTGAGTAGTCTCTCTTGAGAATCGCTCTCTCAATTTTAGCGCTCTTTCTTTCCATTTTCTAAGTTCCTCCTTCAGTTGAAGCTCATTACTGAGTAGGGAAAAAAAAATTTCCAGCATTTAATTAATAAAAGCCTTCAGTTGTTCTCTGAAGTAAAAAGATAAAAAATCTTGACAAGACAGTTCCTACATCTTCAGATGACATATCACAGACAAGGCCTCCTATGATACCCAAATGTATGTATCGGTTCTAGAGGTACAAAGTTTTGTGGGCTTTTTTTTTTTTCCTTCTTTTTAAGCTAAGATTCCTTCCAACAATTTTATCGTATACATTTTTGACTAAGTTCATCTTCCAGTTACTGATAAACATTTAGAACAAATTCTTATGGAAGAAAGTAATTGAAAGCTCAAAAGCCATAAATGGGTACATACACACAAATAACATCACTAGCTTTTAATAAAAGTTTAGACTTGCTACATTCTTTTGCATCTTAAGATGAGCAGTTACTCAATTCTATGGGTTTCCTAGAAAGAAATTGTGATAATTACTTAATGATGCTTACCTTAGTAGAATATCATTTTGTTTCTTCAGGTGCAAGTTTTCTTTCTGCAGCTTAACTTGTTCAGATTTTAAAACAAGCATTTGTGTGCTCTGCACAATACCACTGCCACCACCACAAGTAATGGGCATGGGCATTTGGGATTGCTGAGGAACTTCTTTTTCAGACGTTACTAGAAAAAATTTCATACAAATATGTGTATTATTATTACAGTGCTTAAAAGTCACATCAATATGTATTTTAGGTATGTCTATACAAGATTCCTTCCTGTAGTCTTACATGGAAAACCTCACTAGGTTACAAGTGTAATTACAACAGCTATTTTTAAAACCCACTGTATGGGAACTGCTGAGTCCTGGCCTGAACCACTGATTGATCACCTGAGGAAAGGACTGGGTCAGCTGTGGGAGCACAGGTGAAGGCAGTTCATCTGTGTGACTGGAAGGGATGCAGCCTGGCTGCACCTCTCCTGGACCACACATAAGGGCTGAATGCCACCTGGGAAGGATCTTTTTCTAGAGATCCCTCCTTTGTGAAGTCCTTTCTGCAAACCTAGATCTTTGGATACAGGTGAGCATTCTTTCCCTGTTTGTTTCTTTTCCTATTTTCACCACAATAATATTTCTAGCTGTAACACCTATTCTGACACTGACCATCAGTAATCACATTGTCAGGGAGATATTAAGAAGCATAAGAGATGCTTCATTGGGCCATTTAGCTTTAATATAGTTTGAGTCGTATCACTATGTAGGGAACCTCAGTACAGGAGAAGCATGGATGTATTGAAGTGCATCCAGAGTAGGGTCACAAAAAATTATCGAAGGGATGGAGAACCTGTCCTACAAGGACAGGCTGAGAGAGCTGGGGCTGTTCAGCCTAAAGAGAAGGATCTGAGGTGACCTGATAGTGAACTTTCCATATGTAAGTGGTGGCCATAAGAAAGGAGGTCTGTTGTGATAAAACAAGGGGAAATAGTTTGAAACTAAAGGAAGGGAAATTTAGATTGAATATAAGGAAAAAGATTGTTTTTATGATAAGGGTAGTGAAGTATTAGAACAGTTTGCACGGAGAGATATGGTGGATGCCCCATTCCTGGAGACATTCTGAAGATCAGGCTGGACAGGGCTCTGAGCAACCTTATCTAGTTATCGATGTCCCTGTTCACTACAGGGGAGTTGTACCAGCTGACCTCTAAAGGTCTGTTCCAATTCATACAATTCCGTATTTCTAGTTCTAATCATAGAATTAGAAACATAAGGCACTACAACTGCAGCAGCTTATCTCATTATGATTGCTAGTATGACTGAAGAAATATACAAAAAAACAAAACAAGACCTGCTGTGATTCTAATACATGGCACATGCAGTTACTGTATTTTAACAGCTATCTCTTCCAAAGCTCCTAACCCTTCTCATATCTTTTTGAAGTAAAAGGCCTGCATTCCAATCTGGAATTTAAACTATGTAACATTAAAACTGAATGCTTAATATGAAACAGTCCCTTATTTAGGTCTTGAATTTACCAGTAACATCTTGCTCTTGTTGCGCTCTTCTAAGTTCTTCTTTTAGCTTTCTTAACTGTTCTTCTTGGTGTTCTGCAAGAGCTTTATAATTAGCAAGTCTGCATTGGTGGGGAGGCAGAGAGGGGGGAAAAAAAAGTTTTAAGCTTCATAATTTAAGTTGCAGGAGAACTTTGATTTTTCAGTTGCGCTAACAAACAAAAATGCATAGAAAATAAAAAATACATAATGACTAACTCTACATCTGGTTGTCAGCTAAGTTTTAGTTAAAGTTCTGCCAAAAAGCAGAAGTTTGAACTGAATTAATTCTCTGTCCAGTGAGTTATAGAGTGCTCCCAGTTGCTGTTTCTCCCTCACATCTCTTTGTCAGAATAGTTATGATTTATGACTGAACGTAAGTTGTTTGAGACATGAAAAAATGTTGAGAGCACTGGTCTTGCTCAGCCTAGAGAAGAGAAGGCTCTGGACCTCATTTCAGCCTTCCAGTACTTAAAGGGAGCTTATAAACAGGAGAGGGAGTGACTTTTTACACAGTCCGATTGTGATAGGATTAGGGGAAATGGCTTTCAACTAAAAGAGGGGAAATTCAGGTTAGAATTTAGGAAGAAATTCTTTATTTGGAGAGTACTGAAGCACTGAAACAGGACGCCCAAAGAAGTTGTTGATGCCCCATCCCTGGATGCATTCAAAGCCAGTTTGGATGGAGCCCTTAGCAGCCTGATCTGGTCAGTGGCAACCCTGCACACTGCAGGGGGGTTGGAACTACGTGATCTTTAAGTCATCTTCCAATCTAAGCCAATGATATGACTTTGGTGGATGTACAGGGAAGGAGATTGGTAATCAGCTTGAGATGCATATGATTTTTAGTTTCTCTGGAATGCAGATAGAATAAAAAACTAAGACATGTAAAGCTGAATGTTTACTACTTATTTGTCAGGTAAGAGTTGGGAATAGGTAGTTAAGAACTATGAAAAGATAAACTTGAACTTACTTCATATCGAAAGAATTTGATTGCTTCATTCTTTCCATATCACATTTTACTAATTGTGTTTTGAGCTGATCAATTTCTTCTTTGTATAACTCAGCACCTTTATCTAATTTTGCCTAAAAATAAAATATCTAGTATGAGTTAAGGATTCTTACAGAGCGACAAATCTGGGGACTGCTTTGTTTATTCTTGCGTACCACATCTTGCAGGACAACGTTTGAAGCATACTCTAGAGTACGAACATCCACATTATCAACTAGCACCATAGTAGTAGCTGCTGTTCTAACTTTGTTATAATGCACACACTCACATATTAGCTTCTAATACAATAACGTTTTAACTTGTCTTTGAAAGTTGCATTGGTAGCAAGTGAAGCTGCATACTAAACATGCGAGTAGAGTGTATTAATGGTAAGAATACCATGCAGAATAAATTGACTCTAAAACACTGTCTCTTCATGTTAGAGAAAAATGAGAAAATAATTTAGCTTATACCTGAAGACTCTGATTCTCTGTTAGGGAAGTTCTGAGGCACTTTTCTGTCTCATTGAGTTTAGCTTGTAGCTGGTTGAGCTCACTTGAAGCTGTTGTTATCCTTATCTGTGCTTGTAACTTGTTTATCTTGTCATCTTTCTCTCTGAGATTTTTTCCTGCTTCATTTACTGAATTTTCCAACTTTTGGAGTTTTACTTCCAGAGCCTATTGAGATGAGCAGTTAAGAGTAATTACATCATAATTTATGATTATGATCTCATGCTGTTACATTGTTAATACAACTCCCCCCCCACACACCTTGAGGGGGAAAAAAAGAAAAAAACACCAGAACAACAAACAAAGAAGAGTCCCTATACATTCTGTAATACTGTTCACTGATTTTGTGTCATCTGATGGCATTATGGAACGCTCAAGTCTAAAAAAGGTGATTTGAGTGTTAGTAACTGTAATGTTAAGTATGACAGAGGGAAAGAGTTCAATTCCTAGGAATAAAGACAGAATTCTTCCCCTGCTTCCAGTTTTAGGGAATACTCTACATCTAACAAAGCTTCAAGAGTACCACATTATTAGAATCTATACTTCAGAAAAATTTGGGTGCATTTTGTATATGTTTGTAAACTGACGTTTACTTGGATACAGAAAACAGACAGTTAAAATAAATCCCATTACAGGCAAGAGTTTGACCTTTCTTTCACTTTGGGAATAAAAATAAATATACAAAAGCAAAGCGTATTCTGAGGCAGCGTGGCAGAAATTTACAGCTACCAAACTTTTCAGTTTATGGTACTCCCACCTAGAAAATAAGCATTAAGTTTTTGCACCTTTATATCTTGTTTTGCAGCCTTTAGTTCAGTATGAAGTTTGTAATTTTCTTCTTCTAATAGAAGATGAGCAGAGCCACCAGGGGCCAGTTGTTGTTTCAGGGTGTTTAGATCCTTAAGCAACTCGTCAGATTTCTCTTTTCTCTGTTTCAATTCAACCTCAGCATTCTTAACATATGTCGAAGTTCTGTCATCCAAATCTGAAGAAAGTTGAAGGAGTATCTGAAAAATAATTTAAAGATAAAATTTTTGAACAAACTAGAAATAAGTAAAGAAATAGGAAGTTTGCCATTGTTAACTGTACATTCTTGATTCTGCATCCTATTTGAAGACACTTGCTACCAGAAATGAAATTACTGGCACTCAGAAGTGCTCAGAGGGCTGCAGCACTTCGATGCATCTGAAAGAGCTGGAGTTGTTTAGCATCAAAAGAATGCTCCAGGGAGACCTTATCGTGGCCATTCAATTCTTAAGGGGGTCTTACAAAAGAGATTTATCAAGATTCCAAGGCTAACAGCTTTACACTAAAAGAGAGTAGACTTATATTGGCTAGAAGGAATAAATTCGTTTACACTGAACATGGTGAGACGATTCAGCAGTTATCTCACCATTGTAGTGTTCACACTTATGCAGCATGGAGCTTTGAGCAACTTGATCTAGTTAAAGAAATCTCTGCTCAGGGCTGGGAGGTTAGAGTTGATTTTTGAAGATCTCTTATCATGATTTGTGTTCCCTATCCAAACCCTAATGTCACTATGAAGAACACAATTGTTTGGATACATTTTTGCTAGAATCCATTCCCTGACTGAAGTACAGACAACCACTCAAGAGAAAACATGCCCACTGGACTATGCTAGAAACCAGTGTGTTTACCATGCCAGATAAAGATGATCTTCATACTTATCAGGTGATAAGTATACCAGTTTTTGTTTTAAGTAACAGCTTTTATCCACAGAATGTGTCTATCAAGGACTTCTTCCTAACAGCCTATCAGCATTGGAAAATCCTGGAGAACAAGGCTGACAATTCTACAAAAGAAGTCTTTTTTCAATGAGCTGAACTTAGCAGGGCAGAACTGAGTCACAGTACACACAGGAGGAGGGTGATGAGCTCTTTATGCTCCAGATCAGTATCAATAGAAGAAATACTAATATCAATATCTTAGGAACAAATGTTTGCTGGAAGCTAAGAAGACTGTTCTTAAGAACTAATCATAAGACAGAGAATACCTTCCCATAACCTGTTTTAGATTCTAAGAGTTGTTTGATGTGATTTCCAAAGTTGAAATCTCATTAATTTAGTTTATAAAGCATTTCATATTGCAGAACATCACCTTTTTTTTCCCCCAAAACGTGGAATGGGTAAGAAAGGAGCAAAGGGAAAGGACAGCTGAATCAAGTGATTTACAAAAAAATACAACTAATTTGACTTTCTGAAGATAGAAAAGGTACAAGAATATCAATTACCATCAAGTTTTTATAGAAAACACGTTAGCCATGTTAAAGGGTTAAAGGTCATTTGTAAAGAACAGGAAATCCTGAGGATATTAAAGCCTTGAGAATGTAAATGCATCAGGCTGCAAAGCTCTGGAAGGAACATTTAAACACAATTATAAACCTTGTATTCAAGATTCAGGGTATTAAAAAGCAAACTGTCATGGTTTTCTGCAGGTATTCCCTGTCATAGCATCATGCAAAACTGACAAGAGCTGGGTCAGCTGCCCGGAAGCTGCAGTTCCTGCAATTCCCAGCAGCCCCAGTAATTACCATGTGGTTTCTGGGAGGAAAGGAGGTGACATAACCATGGCTCTACTTCCTTCTGTAATACCATCCACAGCACAGTTAGAAGGATAGCTCGCTCTCCTATTGGACTTGTTACCCTTTAGTCTTTTTATATTGTTTTTATCTCATATTCCTTCACCATTTCCAGTAAATTAGTTTCTCTGTTACCTGAATCTAGCTGTACTCCCATTTTTTTGTACTCTTGTCAGGGTTTTGGGAGGGAGGCCTTCTGCCCCAGAGACAAGACCACATGAACCCATCACACAAACATACCAAAAAACCTGCCACATACACACGAAATTATCTCCCAGGAAATCTTTTTAAGCACAACTTTCCAACTTAATTGCATGAGGGGGAAAAGAAGACTTAAAGAAATCTAATTATTCCTACATTTTACATAGTTAAATACTAAAACAAGTGCTGATAGTAATGAACTTCAAAATATTTTTTTGTTTTCAACTAGATTACAGAGGTATTTAATACAGAACACACATTAAATACATTTGTTATGAATCAAGTTTTTATTTACCTTTCCTTTTGGAGTCCAGAACTTAATGACTTGTAAAAGCCTTTCGTTATCCTTCTGTAACTCTTCTTTAAGTTTTTCTGTATCACAGTGGTGTCCTGAACAAGTTTCCCAGAATTGTGTTGTTTCCTTTCTAGTACTTGCTTCCTGCTGCAACTCTGCTTCTATGCTGAGAAGTTCACTCTCCATTTCTGATATATCTTCAAGGATGATCTTCACAGAGAAGGGATCAAGTTAAAATATTGTTTTGTTGTTAGGTGTGTGTGCATATATATATATATATATGCATATATATATATATATATATATATATTGATATTTGCCCTCTCAGCTACCTGTATATAGAGGAAGTACATTTTAGCATCTAACTATTCCATTTTTGCTAGACTAAGAGGAATTTCACTATCCCCTACTAGAAAAATTCGACAATCCAGGCTCCTGGGTGCAGGTGGGAAGGTGAAAGTAGATGAATTTTCACTAACAAACACTTTTCTAACTGCTAACAAAAATATCTCAGTATCACATAGAAATATATTCTACAGAGCAAACTAATAAATAATAGTCCAAACATTTTCTAACTTAATTTTTATCTACTTTATCAAACCCAATTCATTTTATTAATTAAAAAAGAATTGCTTTTCCTTCGTCAAAGTTTAAATAGCCCATTAGACTAGTGCAACCACTTTACATCATGTCTTGAAATACCCAAGTCTTTGAAAATTTTAAATCATACCTGTGTATTCAAACGCAAGCTCTGCCACACTTTGACATTTAACTCTTGAGAAGATATTTCATTCTGATTCAAATGACACTTCTTCAGACACTGAATTTGAACTTGTAACTGGTATTGTTTTTTCTTTTCCTCATACAATTCCATTACATACTTGTTAACAGTAGCATGATAATCCTTCTTCTTTGAACAAACACGACTGAACAAAAACTGTTGAATAACAACAAAAAAAGAACATTAGGTAGCTTATGTGAAAATAGAGATCAGGTTCTTTAAGAATATTAGTTAAACCTTTCTTGTTAAACATCTTAGGTAATGGTATTTATAAAGATGACTGATATTTTTATTGCCAGAACTTTCATTCTATCACTATTTTGCCTCTCTTCTCCCTCCCTTTCATAGTAAATAAAAAGCACCAAAACTATATGTTTTACTATACTTCTGTTCATGATGACAGTAATGCTTTTCTAAATCCTTTTAATTTTTCCTAATAATTGGAGTATGTTTTCTCTATGGAACTATGGATTGAGGAAAGTCTGAATGACCACAGAAGTTAAACTTTTTGGTATTTTTACAAAATAAGCAAATCTCCAAGGCATTTTCCATATCTTCTCCAAGGAAATACGTACTCAGATGACTAATCTGATTTACAAACAGAACACTTCCCATCAATTAAAATTGATTAGTACCAATGAAATACTACTGTGGAAAGCAGTTGCATTACAGTAAAAAAAAAAATAGAGGTTCATTTATTTAAACAGTTCCATTTTTTTTAGATATGTAAGGAGTCTATCTTCTTTAAAACAAGATTTCTGAAATATCAAAGCCAGGTTATATAGAATCCTAGCTGTTAATAGTGAGACTATTAGAAAAATGAAACAGAGCAGTATGAATTATCCACATATTCAGCATTTTAGTTGGTACCTTCAGTTTGTTCAATAAACTCTGGAGATGACCATTAATTCTCTCATTTTCCATTTGCAGTCGATTGACTTCTTTACTCTGTTCCAATGAAAGCTGAGTCAGTATTGCAGCTATCACTGCTTTCTGACAATCCAGTTCAGCTTTTAGATTGAGAGACGTTGTAGAGAGACAATCATACCTCTTCCTTATATCTGGGAATATCTCAAGAAGTTTCTAAATATGAATTAAGCAAATTAAGTCACAATAAGGAAGAGTCATTAGTTATAAGTAAGCTGAACATCACATTCCAGGTTAACCCCCACAGCATGCATTATGTTTTACAAAGGAAGCAAAGAAAAGCAAGACCTGAAGTCTGTCCTATTGTCACAGATGAAGATTAAAACAGTAAGCTGGGCCTGAAATAAAATTTGTTGTCTGTTCATGAGTTTACCACCCAGACTGCTCTCAGAATGGGGCTGATCTCTTTGATCCGCTTGTGGAAAGAAAGATCACGACATTGCTCTAACACTCTGCCTTCTGTCTTCCTTTGTGAAATGGACATGCTGCTTTCTTTCCTAGGAAAGCTTCTACCATAAGTTTAAAGCAGTTAGCAAGCTATGAAATGCAAATATGCTTCAAGGGACTATTAGTAAACCGCACCTCACAAATCACATACAAACCTAGATCACACCTTAAGGCAAATATAGGACAGCCTAAATTTACAGGCCATTACTATCCTCATTTTCAATTTTTAAAGAAAGAGGACTCACCAATTCTTTATAAATCATACACAGAAGTAAGGTTTAGGCTCCTGAATAAATGGTATTAAAGTTTGACACATATCCTTTAAAAAGTACAGTAGTTCACCTTAATTTTCAAGCTTTTCTCCACCAGGCTGTCATCATCCATCTGCTCTGCATTATCCGGTAAGTTCACTTGAACAGAAGTATCATTCAGGTCTCTCTGCTTCAGTTTGTTTAGAGCACATTCCAGTTTCGCACTTGTTTCAATACACTACAATAAATGCACACGTAATTAAGTATCATTCGAGAAGGTAAGTTACTACTAACTTAGGTATGTGGCTTGCAATACCAACCATCTCAGAACTTTTTTGCAATTCCATCTTGAGTTGGTCCCGCTCAGAGCTGATGTCCTGGAGAAGTTTTTGTAGCTCATCTTTTTCTTGATTAATTGATGAGATTTGTTCTTTAAGTTGGAAAGAATGAGTAGCTCTTTCAGCTAATAACAGGTCTTTTTCACTTGATATGCTAGTTAGCATCTCAGTTAACTGTTGTATCTGCAATATTGGAGAAAAAAACAACAAAAAAAATGAGCTGGTCCTAGTCTATAGACTCCACTATGAAAGACTAAAATGAGTTGTCATGTCAAATACAGACAACTTCCAGTAAGTCTGAAATTCGCACTAGCAGCATGAAAAGTTTAAAGATGATTTCAACATTTTAATCTCTCAGAAGATTAAGAATAGCATTATACCCACAGAACTCTAGCCAACTTTGGGTTGCACTAAAGCAACGTGAAAACAAAATGCAGTCAACATAAATCCACATTACAGAAAAACAGAAATGGAAAATTAACAGAAGATAAACACAATTGAATTGTCCATTTATCTTCTCTAAGGATTTGAATACTAATTGTTTACCTAAAGCCATCTTTACTTATTTTGTCTGTAGATCTAATAATGTAAGTTTGACAGATGAAATGCAAAGTAAAAATTGCAGAAGAGACTGAGATGGGAAGATCTAAGCAGCAATACTTGCTGAGAACTGGTTACAGTTTGAAATTGTGCAAAGCTCCAAAGTTTCCAAACCCACTTGGAAGTCATACTGTCTACACAGTGATTTTTAAAGTCTGAATGAATACATAAACAACTACCATTGTATTAAAGATGGACATGGATTTTTGCAATATGTACACTATAGTGGAGCAGCCAACTCATCTGAGATGAGTTGAAGGTGCTGCTTCTAAATTTTACTTAAATCATTACAGAATCCTTTGTCATGTTTGTGCTTGTTATAGAACACAGAATGACGTGCTGGCAGTTTAAAATTAAATAGGATTTGTCTTGACCAAGAATTTAGCTCAGGGATTAAAACATCAGAAAGCAGCACTATGGAGTAACTAGATAAAATCCACAGACTCCCCACCTTATTTGTTAGGCTGTCCTGTAAAATCTCTGACCTCCTCTGAACCTTTAACAGATGTTCTTCCCGTTCTTCAGCTTTCACTTTCTCATCGCTGAGGAGTTCTTGATGACATTTCAACTCCTTTTCAGTTTCAAGAATCTGAGATAAAATTAGACCAATAAATATTTAAAAAGTTGAGATATTATATGAATCTACTACTTACACACCAGACTACTCTATTTCATAGGAGTTAAATACTTAGGAAAAAAAATCACAAATTGTTCAGTCTGAGCATAGAAACTTACATATTTTTTATTTGAAAAGTTTATTCTAAGAAAAACCTGCCAATTAGAATGTTGACAAGTCCTTAGCATTTAGTGTATAGAACTGTACAAAATATGCTATCAAACACGCTTGGACTTACTTTCTACGATTCTTGTTTCAGAGAAGAGGAACACAAAGGAGAGATGTGAACCTCATTCGTATTACTTTAACTGTCTAGAAATAATGACTTCACGTGAGACAACTTTACGAGTGGGAATACTGTCAAAATAATTTTATATTATTTTTGATTATAGGAGTAGCATTCTTTACACTAAATTTCTAAGTTTCAAGTTTCATAGCAATACAACTAACACTCAAATACCTAAAGTCAAATGAATCAGTAGCACCATAGATTTGAATCATCTACAGATTGCTGATTCCAAATAAGGATTCCAGCTCAACACTGAACCAAACCATTACCTTCATTGTTGAATATCCAGAAGCAAAATAAAAATTTAGAGAATTTGTCGCTTTCAGTGTTAACTTCAGAACTCAACAAGATATACTATAGCATTCAAAAAATATCACTAGAGCGTTTAGCTAATTCAACACATGCATTTGCTCATTCCTTTCTAAATGAAGTAGCTTCAGATAAGATTTTTGAAAGAGCTTGTATATATCCTAAAATACAATTCCACAAGACAGAAATTAAAGCTCAACAATATTTTTCAATTTGGATATATAATATCCATAAGAAATTTTTCCAAAACAGTTTCAAGAAACAGCCAGTCTGCTCTTCAACATTTATAATTATTATACTTAAAGACAAAGCACCTTATTAATACTCTCCTGTAGGTTAACTTCCAGGTTGTTCTTCTCTGCTTGAACACATTCCAGCATTTCCTGGAACTGATCTCTCTCCTGCGCCAACAAAGCACATTGTTTCCCCAGCTCTTGAAGTTTACTGCTTTCATACTCTGTTTTTTCTTTTATTTCTTCCAGCACCTGTTGCCTTTCTTTGGTTACTGAACTTAAGTCCTCATTCAACTCGTCTATCTACAAAGATACAAAAAAACCACAAACAAAAAAAACAAAAACACAAAAAACAGTTTAGCAACAGGAATTTTTACTAATAACTATTATCATAAGATCATCTATCAAAAAGTAAAACTGCCCAAATTACTGTAAGTACCTTTTCCCTCTCATTAACCCTTGAGGAGATGGTCTCTAAATTAGTTTTAAGAGGAGTTTATATTATTGTACTTGCCTTTTCTTTCAGTTTGTTTATTTCCTCAGTTAGCTTTTCTTCAGTGTTTTGTAGTTTCTCTTCTCCTTCTGCCAGCATATTTTTCTGAATATCAGCTTGCTCTTTCTGATGCTTTAGTTCTTCCTGCAGACTTTCCATTTCTGTCAGAACTTTTATCAGCTGCAAAACAAAGTGTTACATAGCTGAATGCCCAGTATGACTTTCTTAAATGTTGCTCATTTAAGTTAAGAGTGGTAGACAAGGCATTTGAATTTCTAGGAGAAAAACACTTGAAACTGCAAATTCTTTTCCGAAATAATTATTTACCACACTTCAACTTAGTTTCAGAACATAGCAGCTTAATTTTTGTTCGCTGCATCTCAGGCCAAGTTTGTCTGAAACAAGCATCAAAGTAAACACGTTTTCTAGGCAAATGCTTGGAATTCTGAATAAGCAGTATCCTGCTTTCAAAACAAGGAATCAAGACAGAAATGCAATAGCAAATCAATTTCAGTTCTGGATTTAGCTTTCTCTTTGGTCACCTCATTCTGGGTTGAAATGGTAGAAAACCTTAAACCCTTTGATTTTTGTAACCTTAGATTACTTTTACTGTTCAATGCTAAATGCAAAGCTACTGTAGGTTGGAAATGTAACAAACTTGTAGAGCATTTATCCAGCAGGTGGACAACTATGGTTAATCCAGAGTGGCATAGTGACCAGAATAGCTGCAAAGGAAAATTAAGAGAGAAGTTCCAAAATCCAGATTGGATTAATAGACTCAATTTTTAGTTTATTGCTGCTGAGAACAAATGAAGAGGAGGGATACTGAACAGCTGATAGCTACAGGACTGAAGGAATTGAGTGATATAAAGTGCCTTTAAAACAATTATTTCAGAGATTTGATACATACTTTCTCCTTGCTTTCCTGACAATCAGCCTTCAACTGGTCTTTTTCTGTTTTAGCGACCTCTACCATTTGCTGTAGCTCATCTTTCTCCACATTAAGTAAAGCTATTTTCTCAAGCTGCTGAGAAATCTCCTCATTCATTCTTCTTTCTGTTTGTTCTTTTTCTGCCAGTAGTTGGCTATACTCAGAAGAGATGCGAGTCAGGTTTTCAGTTACTACAGTGAGCTGGAAAAACAAATAGCCTATTAATATTGCTGAGATTTCTATGGATGTTTGGGAAAAAGAAACAGTAACTTTTTAAGTAGCTTTTTTTTGTCTCAGTGGTCAGGTTGATGTAGGAAGTGTCAATGGATCGCATTTCAAAAGCATCACCAGCACATATGGGTTGTTACAAAAAATTTTACAGAAGAAATATCCATCAGTTTACTAATGTTGCAAAGAAATGACAATTTTACTTACACGTTAATCCTATTTCAGCGTTTCTATCTCATTAGAAAGTGTGTATAAAAACCTACAGTTCATGATAACTCCAGCAAAACAACTGCACAGCAGATAATGCTTGATAGAATCAAGTCTATTTTTTTTCTTAAAGCAACAATAGCTTCATATATAAAAATAAGCAGAAAAAATAAAATTATAGTAAGCATACAAGTGAAAGAATGAGCTAAATTGCCCTTTAGTCTCTTAGGTATCCTCAGTTACATAGGTGAAAGACAGCATGTTAAACTTCTTAACTTTATTATAGTTAAGACTGTAAAAATATATTTTTTTTAAATTAAAAAATAAATTGAGATCAAATAGGAGCACTGGTGTTAATACTTGATCCTTCAGCACCAACGCACATTTTGTTATAAAGGTTGTAGCTTACACACCAAATTGCAGTTTGGTTATATTTCCACTTCCTCTATTGTTATGGCCTTCTTTTATGAAGTAGTTAAAAAAGGTGAAAAGCTTTAAGTCAATACATTTATTGAAACCTTTCAAATTGAAGTCCATATAAGATAGAACTTATTTGCTTCACAAAACTATATCTGACCTTCTGCTCCAGTTCAGTTGTTTCCTTCAATGCCTCTTGCACTTTCAAGAGTTGACTTTCTTTCTCTGAAATAGTTTCTTTCAGATCCACAATGGTCTCTTGATGTTGTCTGATGGAGTTATGAGCACGTTTCAATTCTTCCTGCACTTCTGAATTCTTTGGACACAAAACAGTTCAAATTAAAGCTTGAGCATCATATCCAAAAATTATGACAGAAGTTTACTAAAGACTTTGCCTTAAAGGTATAGAACAGTTTTTCTTACCGTGCTAATTGCTTCCTGTACGGTGTTTCTCAGATGGTCTCTCTCATTTTGGAGATTCTCCAGTTGCATTTTAAAATCATCATCTCTTTCTGTCATAGTGCTCATTTCTTGACAGTCATGCAATTTTGGAATAAGATCTGTTTGTTCCACTTTTTCAGATTCCCTGTTAAATTCACTTGCCTTCGCTTCCTCCATTTCATGGAGTTTCTTTTTTGTCTGGCTCAGCTCTTCTCTTAGATGAATTAATTCCTGCTCAACAGATTTTTCTTGAATCACTGATTCCTATTTTAGGCAGCAATAGAAGTCAACACATTTAGGGAAGCAGTGATAAGAGAATTCTATCAGACCTTTGACAAGCTATTTATGAAAAAAACGGAACCTATTTTTTAAAGGAATTTGTATAGTATGTGTAATTATAAAGGAAATTAATAGGATTTGACTGAATTCAATATTTCAAATTCCTTAAAAAATACATATGTAAAATTTGAGAAGATGTCTTCTGAAACAGGTTGCCAAAAGCAGAACTTCGTGGCTGTGGTTTAATCCTGAGGAAAAACAAATATGCTATAGAGATCTTGTCCATATATGTAGTCTCAGCATTAGATAAGACCAGGTCGGATGAGGCCCTGGGCAACCTGGTCTGGTATCTGGAGGTTGGTGGCTCTGCCTATGGGGGGGAGGTGGGGAGGGTTGGAACTTGATGATCCGTAGGGTCCCTTCCAACGCAAGCCATTCAATGATTCTGTGATAATATCTTGACATCTTATCTTTTCCAAGTTTGTCCACCTCCCCATAAATATTACTTTACAGATATATTTTATAAATTTATATTTTTCAAGTGCATTTATGTATAAAAAACATACATGTGCTATCTGCATGTTCAGTTAAGGAAAATGTTGGGTGTAAAGGCCATCAACACACCTTGCCTAGAAAACAAAACCAAAAAGGTTTCTATACCTTGAAAAAGCCATCCTGTATCAAGATAAAATTCTGTTTACAGGGAAAGTTTGTCATAGCTTGCTATTAGTTGCCCAGACTAATGGGCAACTGATAGTATTGGTTGAATTGCCTTTTAGGTAAACAATACTGCTTGTGGTGTCTGATAGCCTGCAGTCAAGTAGTAGGATCCTTCTCTGGTTTATTTAGCAAGCTATTATCGCTCAAAGTAAAGTTTAAACATGCATGCTTTGCATTACAAACTTAGTATAATACTTACCAGAGTTCCTTCTCCATATTCTTCTTTTTTTAGATGTAAACTGTCCAGCTTATCCTGTAATGAATTCTTCTTCTCTGGTGTAAGGGAAAATATTTGTTCCTTTAGCACCTGAAGCTCATCACTTTTTCTATGGCTTTCATTTTCTGCAGCAAGCCTGTCTCTTTCCGATGTGATGTTTTTAAGTTCTTCTGTCATCTGTGATAACTATAAAGTATGCAAAGATAGCATCTCCAACAATTCAAAATAAAAACTAAAACGTAAAAACTTTCATTTATTCAGCTATGGTATTCTTAAACAAATCTTTAACAAATTGTAACACATCTGGGGGAAAATCCAATAGTCTTTGGCCTTTCTGTCACCTGTTCTAAACACTAACTTTTTAGCAGTTTTTTCTCTAATACTGGCTAAGTTTTATTTAGAAAATATCTGATAGGAAAAAGCCAAGTAAGAAACACCTTTCCATCTATTTATATGCATTTGCTCTTTCAAAAAACCATACAAATACTAAGTTAACATCAATTAATTTATTGAGTCTTGCAGTATAAGTCTACTGTCGTCTATTACAGATTGGTCTGCGAAAGGAACTGTTACTGAAGCTACTGCATAAGGTACAGCACTCTTCCTGGATTTGTACACAAGCTTGAAAAACACATTATCAGCTTCCTGTTACATGTTATGAACTCAGTTTTATTTACAGCCATGTACTAGACTTGTCATTAAGAAAAAACTTCACAAACCATAAGCTTCGTTACTACCCTTGGGTACCCCTTATCTCTATTTGCCATCTAATTTCACCTGTCAAGTTGATATCTATAGGACACATTAGTTTGGAAAAAGTTCACTGTACATAAGTTGTTGATCTCTGTAGAAATTCAAGATACGAATGCCACTTTTTTTGACCATTTTCTACCAAAGGTCTAGAAATTTAAGGGCAAGAAGAAGAAACTGTAATCAGACTGACGAGACTTGCTTCCACAGTAGTGGGAAAAACACTAGAAACATTTTAGTTTTGAATGATTACAAAACATCTTACCTGTATTTGAAGTTCATTAATAGTTTTCCCGAGCGTCTCCTTAGCACTCAGAATCTGAGTCTCTTTTTCAGAAATAATTTTCTCCAGTTTCTTAACAGTTTCCTGGGATTTCTGGAGAGAACTCTGTGCATTTCTCAGTTCTTCGTGTGCTAAAATGTTCTTTAGAATAAAGAACATCCACAAGACAGAAATGCTATTTTTTTTTCCACGTTAGTAGGTACTCCTCAAAAAACAAAAACACCCACACCCAAAGAAAAAATGCCAAAGAAAATTCACTCCCCTTGTCCCCCATACATTTCAATATACAAGGGTTGCTCTGAAAGTAATGACTCCTATTTTATTATGTTGGCTTGCACCAGAGCTGGATGTTGGTGGAATGGCAGTAGAGGTAGAACCTTCTCACCCATAAACCACTACATTTTGTTGCTGTGTAACAGATGGCAACAGAGGAACAGTTTGACAAATTGGTGTCAGATACAGAAGTGCATATGAAGCAAAGGTGTGTTATTTAATTCCTCCATGCAGAAAAAATGCACCCATTGACAATCATAGGGTCCTTTCCAATTCAAATGACTCTTTAAAGGTCACCTAGTCTGACTCCCCTGCAATGAAGAGGGACAGTCACATCTCAATCAGGGTCAGATCAGGCGCACAGCCTGGCCCAGCCCAGCCTGGCCTTCAGTGTCTCCAGAGTTGGGGCAGCCACAGCCTCCCTGGCCAGCCTGTGCCAGTGCTGCCTCATCACTTGGATGTAAGGCAAAAGTTTTTACAATACAATCTAGATCTCCTCTATTTCAGTTTGAAACCATTTCCCATGTTCTGTGATGAGCTCACAATGAGCAAAGTTCACCCAAAGGAGCGCATTTTGTCAAAAAAAACCAACATCCCAAAACATTTGGCCCAGGAGCAGCAGGTAAGCAGATTATCAGCATCTTGGCAACATCAAGTCCTCCCCCATCCCAGCATTGTTCTTACAGCAGTACATCAGGTTTTCCTGATATTGCTGAAACCTAAGGTTGCCTAGGAGACTACTACAGGTCACAGAACTTGACCACAATTCTCCACTATGCTCAACATTCTGTACTATTTGATGGCATACAAACTGCACTCTGCTCTTATATCCCTGTAAACAATCTGTACCTTCATTTCCCAGTGAGCAATGCTACACTTCAATTCTCAAGTCACCTGTAGCAATTATTCCACTTACAGTTACCCAGGTCCAGAAGCTGGACCTGTCAGAAAATTTCACTGACCCTTGCTTAGCATTTATGGAGACTGAACAGTGGGTGTTAGCACAGTTAAGTGGTGGGTAGTACATTTCAGCAGAGACAACAGTGGGTCATCTCCACTTGTGCAGATTTTTACAAGTATGACACGAAGACTCTAGTTCATTGCTGGCAAAAATACATAGCTAATAGCGGTGATTACACTGAAAAACAGAGTTTTGTAGCTGAGAATTTGCTCTATCAAATAGTGCTACTGTGCTCTTTGTATCTGTTGAGGTTTCCATAAAAATAAATAGGAGATATTACTTTCAGAGCAACCTACATAGTTTTTTTTTTTTTTAATAGTTTTTAATATGTACAGTCCACTTCAATAAAGTCAGAATCCCTACCATTGAAACAGTGTCCTTTATGTCTTCTTTGAGCTGGTCAGTCTCAGCTTGGAGAGATTCCTCTTTTTGTTTCAGGTGATCTCTTTCATGAGTGAGAGTTTTTATTTCTTCCCAGCATCCACTAAGCTGCTGAAGAACTGCCTGGATCTCTGAATCTTTGGTCTCCAATCTTGCTCCCATAATCTTTTCTTGCTCTTTTAATTGTTCCATTTCATTTAGCTTGTGATGAGCCTGAGCAAGCTCTTCTTTTACATGAAGATGATGTTTCTGCTCTGCTGTCTTTTCTTCCAATTCTTTCATTTTATTGGAGAGCTTTAATTTAAAAGAAGAAGGAATAAACACTTTCATTCTCATGTAAAGCAGTATAGTGTATACCATGATCTCACAGACTCATCTGCTTAGACAAGCTAGACAATCCTTTCACTCTTCAAAAAGAGTAGGAATTTAATCATTTCATTAACCCTCCATTTATAATCTTGTCCACATTAATTATTAGTCTCCAGAACCTCCTTAGCAGGAAAAGTCTTGCCAAAACACAAACACACATGAAACCATATCCTACCAAATCCATAGCTGAATATGACAGCCATATAGTTGCCAAAAGGCTTGTCAGAAGTGTATGCAGCTTAGTTTTCCTTCTTATCCTATAAGGATGTTTTTTTTTTCCCCCTTTCTATTTGCAAAGTAATGCAGTGATTCTCTGTGGTCTGAAAGATATTCCATTTTGTTTCTTTTAAAAGAAAATCCTCAACAGTTCACTGATGAGAAAGCTTTGTTCTTATGAATTCAGAAAGAATATGCAATAGCTGCTTATTTAAAATATATTTGCATAATAAAGAGTAAACTTAAGAAGAATTTTAAAAGTACAGGGAAACACATATCCTTGAGTAGCTTGATTCTTTGCCTATGAAGAAAGAGGCCATTGAGATCCATAATCCTGTGCATCTCAAATCTTACCCATCCGGTACAGTGCAAGCAATATCCACTGAAACTAGAACTTCAATTACAACACCATACCTTCAAAACTACTGCCTTATATTTTAAGAAGAAGCCATTTGGAGAATCCTTAGCATATATCAAAAAGAGGAATATGACACCAACCTCTAATTTCACATAATCCAAAGCTGTTTTAGATTCGTCTGCATCTTTAGACAAGTGTTCTATTTGAAGCTTCATTTGTTCATAGTTTTCTAACACAGCTAGGTATTTTTGTTCTAGTTCTTCATGGAGCTGTTTAAGCACTACATATTCCTGATTAGAGTTTACATATTTAAGATGTGCATCTGCTAGCTCTTTTTTTGATTTTTCGATTTCCTCAGTCAAAGAGTTAAGTTTAACTTCATTATCAGTTGCCACAGAGAGCAGCTTTTCTCTTTCCAATTTTAGTAAGCTTAACTCCTGATGTTTTTCAAGAATCTGTCAGAAAAAAAAAAACAGCATTCAAAGTCAATATTTGTTATAGCTGTATAATAAAAACCATACTCATGCAGGCTTAAGAAACAAATATAAGCAAACACAGAGCACAGTACACTGCTGGACTTCAACACTTAATCCCAATAAAACAAAACCTAAATACTTCGGAGAGAAGGGGGGGGCGAAGACAAATCCCATTGGATTCAAAAACCATTAAAACTCTCCCCTCTAAAGATGTTTTTAAAATATTTCCTGTCACTGTTTTGAGAACTGAACTAACATGGCAAGCTATGGCTCTTAAACTGATTAAGTACTTTTGATGTATCAACACTACTTGCAAAACAGATTTTATAAAGGTTTTAACATCTACTTAACGTTTTTTTTTTTGTTTGTTTGTTTGTTTTTAATAAGAAGTAGACCAATAGAAGGTTTTGGAACATTCTGCAGAATATTCACAATCAAGTTTGTGCAAGATTACTTCCCTAGACCATAAGTGCATATAAATCCTCTTGTATTTGTTACTGAGTATAACAAATTTGCAAAGACTTAGGAAGAATTTGTAGGAAAAAGTATATTAAACTATGCCTGCCAGGAAACAAAGTCTGCTCGCAAATTCTGGAAAGTTTAAATTAAACCTTTTACTCTCCAACCAATGTTTCTACTCAGAAGTGTTAAGATTTACTTTTACCCATCCAGACAAAAATTCAGTTTTAGGATAGGTGAAATGGCATCATGAACAAAGATGAAACAAGTAGCTATCAAATGATGACCATGGTAAATAAGCAAACTTTGTAATAGAAATACTTCATTGGTTATAGTGGACTATAACTGAGCACTCAACTCTTGATTTATTCCTGGGTGTAGATATCAAATACCTGAGAAACAACAGCATAATGAACTTTGTAAAATCTTGTTATTTGATTCAAGACAACTTTTTTACTGAAAACTATCCAATAGGCCTCCATTAATGTGTTATTAGTCAAATACAATATAAAAAGCACGAAAGAAAGACAAGCTCCAGAATAGTTCAATTTTTGTTTACCTCTGTCTGCTGCATTTCAACAGTATTTGGTAGAGACTGAAGTTCCGATAACTCATTTACTTTTCTTTGTAGGAGTACATTCTCCTCCAATGCTTTTTCCAGTTCTGCTTTTAAGTCAGATGCCTTTTTTTCCAGGTCCAGAAGAGAAACCAAATCTAGACAATCAACAAATTTTAGTTAATAAGAGTGCAGGAGAAGAAAAATAGGTTTTAATTTAAGCAGTTTCATATCATGCTCTGGATGTCATATCTTCAAAGACTATTTTGGAATTTGTCAGCAAAAGGTGGAACTACTGCTTTGAATTATGTCATCACTTTGTTAGACTGGCATTCAGTTTATTTCCAGTTTCTCCCTGATATTCCTTCATTAACTTGACTGTCTTAGGTGACATACGAAGCATAATGGAAATTGCAGTTTTCCAAATATTTTAAGAAAGTGCTAATGCAGAGTGCTATGCGCCATCAGTATCAGAGATTCTGATATTTTATCTTGACAATAACTTCAGAGAGAAAAGAGCAAATACCTTCCCTACACCCTCCACCTCAAATGGGGAAAAAGAAAGGGGAGAGGAAAAAAAAAAATCAACTTAAACTGAATAGTACCTTTTGGAATTTTACCCTCCATCAGTGAATTTAGCCTTGTGTTTTCTTGAAATACAGACTGCAACTCTTTCTGCAAGTCAGCTTGCATTTTTTTGTAGTTCGCCTTTCCGGCTTCTATTTGGCTTTGATAAAGTTGCACATCCTTTTGCATTTGCTTGTGATTATTTAAGAGTTCATTCTTCAGGAAAACAAAACAACATGATGCTCATACACAAAATACAAATTTACTTGCTTAACAGTTAATTATTAAATCTGACACATTTCATGTTATTGATCAGAACAATTTTGGCCTGGTCTAATAGAATTTGCCACCATTAAACAATTTCATTTCTTTTAGAGTAATGTAATAAATGTATCTTACATTCGAAGTCAGAACCATAGCCATTTTTCCTATTTCACCTTCGCTCCTTCAAAACTTGGAAGTCCCATCCCAGTTTTCTAAACTGATAACTTACTAATCTGACCCCATTAAAATCAGACTTGGAGTCTTTTGTCCTAGGAACTCTTCAAAGATTGCTCATTTACTCTCTTCTCTCATAAAAGACAAAAAGACCAGCTCCTGCATGACAACAGATTTATTTTTATCTTCCTCTTGAAGATCTGTTTTCCATGAGTTCCATAGCGAAAACATTACTTTGAGTGTCACTTGTATTTACAGATATCTTTCTTCTCTAGTCTGGGAGCAACCATTGCCCAAACAGTATTTTGTACCACTACAAAAGCAGTTTAAAAAGTAATTACCATCCTCTCCTTCAATTCCAAGTTTTCCGTTCTGAGAAAAGCAGATTCTTTTTTGGCATCCAAGGCTACAGTTTCACTGTCTAAAAGGGATTTACTCAGCTGTTGAATTTCCTCAATTAATTTATCAGAATCCCCCTGAAAGAGACAAAAACTCAAAAAATTAAAATGACCATAATAAAGCAAATGTGATTATTCAAATATGGTTAAAATGTAGAAGCGACTCAGAATGTGGTACATTACTCCATCTAAAATGAACAGTAGCACAACACTGAGAGCTGGGATAAAGTACTGAATTTCCCATAGCTTTACTTTAGAGTACCTCTATAAAATAAGCTTCTTGCAGAACTAATACTGTAGTAATTGGCATTTTAAGCTTCATAAAATAATTATTGGGCAGCAGATTTTCATCATATCAAGGCTATGCTTCAGTTTAACTCACTTCCAGAAAAGCAAAACTTAACCTAAGCAACCCCAGCAGAAAACTCATGTTTACCAATGAAAGAGATGTCTCTCTTTCCACTTCCATTTTCTGCAGTTCTTCCACACGATTTTGTAATATCTTTATTTTGTTCTCTCTCTCTTTTAGTTGTTCCAGTTTGGACTTCATTTCTGCCTAAAAGTTACGTGAAAAGAAAAAAGGGAAAAGAAAAAAGTAAAAAAAATGAATTAAAAAAAAAATCACAGTTCCCATTTTGTTTGTTTTCCTGATAGGAATCTATAAGAATCCTTTTTACATAATAAGCATTATTAAGATGAGACATATCTTTCTCATAACTAGTAAGACTAACTAGAGCCCAACCAAGTCTGGGTCATCTGTAGCAGATAGAAAAACCAAACCATGTTCCATACAAATCTTATTGCATGCAAGTTTATGAGACAGGCTCACCTCAAGTTCTTCGTTGTAGGCTTCAGCATTTGAAACAATATTCCTTAGGTTGGTAATTTCATGCATTAGTTGTATCTGTGGAGCAAATTGAAGCAGAATTGCTGAGGATGTTAGAAAGCACCCACACCAATGGTTTTAGTTGCCATCACCATGCAAATAAGCAAGGTCTGTATTATATTTTCTATTAGTTTGCAAATCATAGTTGCCACATTCTTTCAAATTAATAAATGAAAATCTCTATTTCAGCTTCACAGCAGTTAGAAATGATTCAAGTCTAATTTAATCTGCAGTAGCTCAAGAAACAAAAGCAACATGATCAAAGCAATTCATGCAGGAAACATACAGATATGGAACGTCCAACTCCGGTCATGTTAAACAGTCTTTTCTGCACAGTGCAGATATTAATGATAATCTAATCGTGGACAAGAAAGAGGTATCAAAATTGAGTTTAAGTAAGCAAGCCATGAATGCATTCAAGTTATATCCTGCGAAAGGAAGCACAAGTAGAAGACTAGATATACGAGTGCTTTTAAAGTGAAAGAGCTGTTCTCTTGGTCTTTGTTAGAGAAGCTTAAAAATTAGCACTTTTGAGTATTTTTGTATTGTTACAAGTACAGAAAAAAAAATCTAATCTGTAATTTTCAAGTCAGAGGATAGCTGTAGAAGATATAGTACTATATTATCTGCCAGGTGTAACTTACATTATCCATTATTGAGTTTACCTCTATGTGCCTCTGCTGACTGAAACTGATTATTTCAGCTAAGTATGTTTAGTCAAGTGTGAAGTATGTGACCTGTCAGTTATGCTATAATTACTCTGCTGTACAAGTATTGACATTTTATATTTTATATATTACATTTTATGGATTGTCTTCAAACACTTATCTGCAGCTGTGATTTGCTCAAAAGTAGCTCTTGCAACATAAGCTAGAACATTGTTTTTCCTCATTAGATACACAAAACCTTTTCAGGGGACAAGTGTTAAAAGAATTTGTTAGAACATTGGCTTCAGAGTAGAGATGATAAGGAAACTAGCACAAATAGTCTACTAAAAGTGTCTCTCAGTGTAATCTTAAATATGAGCTAAATCATAATAGATTATGCACCTGTTTTAAGACTCAAATCTCTGTAGGGAATGCCAGAAATAATAGATGATCTCATTAAATTGTAACCTAAAACAAGTGTGAAAGAATGCAACTCCAGCTTCAACCTTAGCCTTGTGGTAAGCCTAATATGTACAGGCAGTCTTCAGCCAACACAGCAAAGTTTCCTTCTAGAAAAGGTACTGGGAAAGAAATGGAATAAAGTACATCTGTGTGCCATTATCTCAAGTGTCTTTTTCTTCCGTAACTTATTTCACCATCTAGCCCTTGGGCAACTAGAACATTAGACCTTAGCATATATCTATGTATAAAAAAAATCTTGTTGATTTCTGCAAGAGACTCTCCATACATATATTAGATGTATACACACAAGAATAGTATGGATACATACAGACATACATTTAACGAAACCTCAGCATGCAGCCCTTAAAATTTTAAGGGCTTTTACACTCTCAGTCCACTTTAAACCCTAAGCTCATTCTTCCTACTGCTGAATGCTGCTTATATCACCACCTGTTGTGAATCAACATCCACATAGCATTCTGTAGACTAAACTCTAGAAAACTTTTGAGTATAGAGAATACTAATCTATCTATACTTCTGTGCACCTTACCTCATGATCTCTTTGTGTTTGTTTTTCCAGTGCTTCAAATTCATCAATTTCTATCTTTTCCTCCAGCTTCTCCTTCATTTCATTTATTTCTGATTTCAACTGTTCATTTTCTAATACTAACTTATTAAAGTTTGCTTGCAAAACATTGATCTCATTTACAGCAATATCCTGAAGAAAGAAACACAACAAGCTTTAGAAAAGGTTATTGGAATTTTCATCGTATTTCAAGGTGAATACAGGACAGGCTTACCTTTTCTACGGCTAAAGCTTCACAGAGTTGCACAGATTCTTCAAAGTCTCTCTGAGTCTAGAAAGAGAATTGCTTTCAGTTAACTGATTGACAAGATCAAGCAAATTTATTATAACCCTTGTTGCTTTACACTGCCAGCCCTACTTAAATACCAAAGCTCACTAGCTCATTCACTACAAAAACAAACCACAACTTCACAGAGATGACCAAGATACTTTCTTACAAAGAAATTGTAATTATTAAAGATATATAACAGAATATTGATGCTCTACAGATGAGTAAGGCTGTCTTACTGAGAACTATGCAATGCGTATGCACTGTGTTAAGTGTTATAGTTTAACACAGCAGTCAAGCTATAAGCACAATGAAGTTGTTCACTCGCTTTCCCCTCCCAGTGGGATAGAGTAGAAAATCAAACAAAAAACAACAAAGTGGAACTTGTGGGCTGAGATAAAAACTATTTACTGAGATGTAAAAGGAAGAAAAAGAAGAACAATAGTAGTAGCTGTGATAATAATACATTCACAAAACAAGTGACGCACAAGCAATTGCTCACCACCCAGCAACTGATATCCAGACAATAAGCAGTGGGAAGCCAGTAGCCCACCCAACTCCCATGTTTTTAAACTTTTTTCACATGATATCGAATGGTTTTGAATATCTCTTTAGCCAACTATAGGTCAGCTTTCCTGGTTCTGTCTCCTCCAAGCTCCCCATGCCCCTTAGCCCCCCTTGATAATAGGGCAGCACAAGAAGTTATGTCCTTGGCACTTTGCAGCCACTGCTCAGCAACTAAAACATCCCTGTGTTATCAACACCGTTTTTCTCCCAAAGCCAAAACATAGCATCATTTCAGACAATATGAAGAAAGAACTCTGTCCAAGCTGAAACCAGGACAGTAAGACAAACTGAAGACATTATGATGTTACCCAGTTCATGTTTGGTCCATCAATCCATTCTGTATCTTGAATTTGATCAGGAACAGTAAAATACTCGTTGTCCCGTTCAGAACTCTCCATTAACATAGCTGAGAAGGAAGATGCATCAAAAAAATACTGAACAGCAATAAGTTTTCAATTGGGAATCAAGAATTTTCTTATCAAAGGTCTCATCACATTGGAAATAATGATTCAGTGACACAGATATAAAACACAGTAGGACTTCTAAGTTTCATGATTTTCTTTTATGAAAGTGAACAGCACTTTAATCCAGTCCCTGTGCTTACGCTGAACACCCTATCACAAGTTAATGAAGATTAAGAAAATCCAGAATATATACTTATTTATAGATTAGAAAAAGTGTTTAAAGGTCAAGAAAAACACCAAGTAACAGTATTCTGCATATCTTTTCCATAAGAAAAATTTAAAGCAACTTGACAGATGAATGGGTAATAAGGCTGTACAAAGATGCAATTCAGTATCAATAGTGCCCAGTTATTTTCTTATCTTCATTCTAGCTTCCTTTATTCCTTGGTCTAGGTCCTCTAGTAAGTCCTCCAATTAGAGCTTAATCTTTGAGTAATGACTTTTCTGTATCTGCTAACGTGTTGAGTTTTTCTCTTTATCTTCCTCCCCCCTCCCATTTTTTCCAAGAGAACACTACGTATTTTAAAATTTTCTTACAAGCAAGTACATTTGCTTAACAAAACAAACAAATGAGAAAACCTCCCTTGTGCTCTCAGGTGACTTTCTTACTTCCTTTGAGAAGCCAAGCAATGCTTATGAAGTTGTCTGACAGATTTCCTACATATTATTTCACCTAGGACAGCAAGACTCAGGCTTCCAAAGCTTCCATTTTTAAAAACTAAATAGTTTTATTTACATCACAATAACTATTTGCATTATTGCAGCTGAACCCACTCTACTTCCAGGCAGTATTCTTTGTTCACAGACAAATGTAATTCCCTTTGAAAGCAAAGTTAATGCTTTCTGGGTTCACAGAACAGTTTGAGTAGTGTCAACCAAATGTATTATTAGCAAGTGAAATGGATTTTTAATTTAGATTTGTAAAATAAAGATTGTTCTTCATTTTCAAGTCTGCATTTCAGTGCTGCTTTACAAAGTTTTCTGCACACACACACAAAAAAAGATGCTTACAGTCCTCTGCTTCTGGTAGAGACGACAGAGACATTTTCATTTTTTTTGTTGTGGTTAATGTTGATTTTTCAAAATCTTCAAAGTAGTCCACATTTTCCTGGTTTATTTTACCAGGAGCCCATGTAACTCTCCTTCTTCTCTTGGCCTTTAAAGGGAGAAAAACAAAACAAAATAAAAGAATTTACAGAAAGCAAAATTAAAGCACTAAATGGAGATTGGTCTACTATTCCAACAGCCCTGTATCCTATCTAGCTGCTTATTTTTTTGCAGTTTCTTTAAAAACGACCTAGAGCTTGACAGTTTGAAAGCAAAGCTCTTTGCTGTCTGTTTACTGAAAAGCAGCATTGAAAACTCAGAAGTACTGAAAAATTACTCCTTCAAAACGAGTGAGAATTGCCTAGACTATTGTTTATACTTATAATCATATTAAAATCAAATGCTAAGGACTGCTTAACTCAAGCTTTTTTCATTTTCACTATAATCCTGCGCATTTCTATTAATTTTTGACAAGTATTTCAGAATTAACAAAAAAGATCTAGGAAATCTGCACTTACTTTAGCATTCTGTTTTGATGAAAATGAGGCAGAAGTCACCAGCATCTCAGTTAAGTTTCGTATCCTATCCTCCTGCACTTTCTGAAGAGAATTCTTTTCTTTCAACAGGTGAGCCAGCTGATCTTTTTCCATTGCATGAATCTGAGTCTTCATAGACACCTTCCATAGAAACAGTAATAAATCATAATGACATTAAGTGTATCACCTGAAACAGTAGTTTATGAAGAATTACCAGGATTGAGAAGTAACAGCACGTACACATGTTCCTTTAAGTATAAGAGCTGTCCCTAATCTTTGACAAAAACTGACAACAGTTCACAATTTCCTAGGAGACTTAGTATTTGAGAGGTTAAAATAGCAAAATAAATCAGCTACAGACTCAAAAGACTTAAAAATACTCTATTAAAAAATTATTCTTTCAAATGTAACAGTTTTAGAATGAGACCTTTTGTATAATCAATGAATATACAGGTGTTATAATTAAGAAATATATGAGAGAGTTTGGCTAAGCAGGTTATTACACCAAAAAGAATAGATAAAGGGCTTGCCCTTATCCTGGGCTCGCTGGAATACTCCAAAAGGAGGGATCTCCATAAGAGATCCTTCCCCACTGGTAGTCAGCTCTTAAATGGAATCTAGGAGAGGTGGAGCCAAGCTCCACGCCTTCCGGCAGCACAGGTGAATTGCCTTCACCTGTGCTCCCAGGGCTGACTCATTGCTTGCCTCAAGTGATCAATCAGAGGTTCAGACTGTGATTCAGAAGTTCCCATACACCTTTCCACAGTGGCAGAAGCCTGAAACTCTTCCAGAGATACAACTGTTAAATAACATGTTTCTCTAATGTATGTTCTCTCTCAAAATTTTTGGTATTGGTAATTCATTCTCTAGTAAAGAGACTGTGTTGCAGTAGCTAATTATTTGACAACCTAATCATAAGTTTGTGATATATAGATATTTGTTAATATTCATGTGATTTTCCAACAAATATTTCTATGTTTAATGTAAGTACTTTCCTGACTATTCAGTATCTCAAAATATAACGAGCAAATCCTTACTGCAAACTAATTTTTTAGGGAAAAACACTGACTTTTTATTTTTAAAGTGTTCCTCTGGCTTCCCTCAATCTCCCAAAATAAAGCATCTTTGGATGAGTTATGTAATCAAAAAAATCAATATGTGCCAAATTGTGATTTTTTTTCCCATGCTTTATGTTTTACAATCTAATCTCTTACAACACTTGCAAGATTCTCATCAACAAAATGCTATCTTTTTTGGACCAAGCTGAACTTGAGTTTGGTGTTTGGTGGGAAGTTGCTACTGTCTGCTTCCAAGATGGATGTTTAGCGATATAGATGTTGTCAATGATCTTACAGAGTTGCAGCTTATTGCAGCTTTGGCTGAACATCAAGTAGGAGGGGAGAAACAAAACTTAATCTGGACCTTTTAAATGTAATGCGTGATTTAATTGGTTTCAATTCTAGAAAAATGTTTTAAAATAGATACCAGTATACATGCATAAAAGTAGATACACATACAATTTACAGATACTATACACTACATACTCTGTATACACTGCACTTTATATGTACACACTATAAAAATAAACACAAATGTGTATATATACACACGTGTATATTTATATAATAAATGCACTAAAATTCATACTTCCTCCAGTTGCTTCTTCAAGTCTAGAATTTCTTTGCGATATCTCTTCAGCAGGGCATCATCATCAAGCACTTCGTTGACTTTTGGAGTGTTCTTCATTCTTTTGGCTGTATTGGCAAACTGGAAGAGCAACCATATTCTCTCATGCACAATAGTTAAATAAATCAAAAGTGTTATTCTCTCATTTTTCCCCAACAGAGTTAAAGGAGTAGTTGATTGATAAAGAAAAAACACATTTAACCAAAATTACATCTAATGATTTTTAATTTATATAAAGCTCATCACTTGGTTCAATTACTCTCTGTTTTTGTAGAAGCTGCCTAAAACATTATTAAAGATTTGCAGTTCTGTTTGCAAAAGGAAAACAGAAGAAAACAGAATTTATCTACTGCCACTGAGACAGGGAGAAAGCTTTGTTTCAACTGCTAAAAGGCTTCAAGCTAGCCAGCCTAGCATAACAAAGTGAATGGGAAGAGACACAGAGTACAGACTAGATGTACTTCATGCCCCAAGTGAACAGAGGCCTTTAGAAGATTCAAGCAACTGAACACCCCCATCCACAACTTTTTTCCCCCATGCCATCAATATTAAAGTTGGCCAGGATAATGCTTAAAAACAGGCAAGAACTTTTACCTGGAGCGTGCTGAGCGTCTCATCAAAAGAAACAGGAGTTACTGTGCAAATAATAACTGTCTTCGCATTTCCTCCAAGGGAGTTCTGCAAAATTCGAGTCAGCTTGCTGTCTCTGTAATTTATGAAACTGGTGGGAAAGTGAGAAGAAAGAAAATGAAGAAATATATGATATTACTGTATGGAGAAGCAAATACACATTCTAAAGGTGACAGATCATTTGAAATATAATTTTAATAAATTAAAGTTCGTTATGTGTGATCTATTAATGACTGATGTCTAAAACAGGTATGTCAACAGAACAGCTTACCCGGATGGGTCATCACAAAGTTTTTTGATAACTTGTCCCAGAATGAACAAGCTCCGGTTTATATTGCAGCCCTCCTTCAGTCGGACACCTAGGCATTACACAATGCTTTAGTTGAAAAATAATAACAACACCTACACATTTTCAGCAAGTTTTTCTGTAGCATTATTCCGAGACAGATAGTCCCAAAGTTAAATAACGAGTACCACACCACACAGTGACCCACGAGTAGCCAGCATTAAATCCTCTAGAATTGTCAAGATGAATCAAATTAGTCATCTATCAGAAATTAGCACTAATAATCTTTAATTTGTAGGCAGTCAGGGCCATAGAAACATAAACTGTTTGCAAAGTTCCTATCATATTTAGACATAATCATATTTTGATGATACTGGCATACACAAAAACATCTAGTAGAATCTAAATATAACAAACCAGGTTTTGATACAGCTTCCTGGTTAGTTATTCTTTACTAAGAGAGACTATTAACCTGTGTTATTCTCATAATACTTTTTATTTTAATTTAAAAAAAAAAAGTGACAGGCATTTTTGTGCTTCATGCTATCATTTAAAGCAAGCTTGATTGTTAACAGAGCCATTTAGTTCACTCTGCAGCTCTGAATTTAACAGTCTCTATAAGCTTCTAAGGATTTTTTTACTGCAAACTATTAATCTTCACTCTTTTAGTCCAATCTATCACTGTTGCTGGATCTGCTACTCTAGAAAAGCCATATTAGTACTGAATTGTTCACTCTGTATAGTATTTCCCTGTGCAGATCCTGCCTGCCAAGTAGAATAGATACTATTTATAAACAACAGCACATACATCATTTCCTCTCCATCATAAGCTCTAATTAAAGGTTAAATAACAGAAATGATCATCAGAAGAGCATCATCTAACACTCACCCTCAGATCCTGTTTGACTAGCTCTTTCACTACCTGCCAGATCTACCAAATTCTGCAAATAAAATGTATTATAGGTTAGTTCCAGGTGTAATTTATTTTAGAGATTCTCTTCTATGAAATTCCTCGCACAGACTTAAACTAAAATTATTCTCCAGAAAAAAAAAACAACAACACACACACACCAAGTGTTCACTGGAAATAACCTGCAGCTCCATAAAACATCAACCACCACTTTCAATGTGCTTAAGGATACGAAACAAAAATCATGTGAATTCTATTAATACTACTCCAAATGGTATTTCATCCTTGCAGTGCAGCTTCCCCTACCCTTGGCAAAAGGCAAAGATCATTTCTCAATACAGAGATGTTACCTACAAGTTCAAGCCTTAAGCAGCTGAATCAGCTGTCTCTCTCCTTCACTGCCATTCTGAGGATAGTGAAAGTAGAAATTAGAGATCAGAAGAAAAAACTTCACTCTGAATATGATTCAAAATTGACTACAACTTCATAGCATCCCACAAGGACTTGGCTGAGCAAGTAGCCATTGATTGTAATGGCTTCTGTTTCAGAAGTGTAAAGTCCTGTACTAACTTCACCAAGCAGTAGTAGAACAAAAAGGCCAAAAAAGAGTTCCCCCTCCCCACCCCCCTCCCGTTAATAGAGGCTATTACACAATCACATGCAACAGCAATACAGGAGATGGAGTGGTGGAAGCGTAGGTTCACTAGCAATGAAGAGATGAGAAAAAAGTGGGCAATAGCTCAGATATTACACTTCAGAATTCCTTTGGTGGGAGGATATCCTCCAGATAACACACATGGAATCTCCCTCTACACAGATGGTGAGAAACATGACACATATGTAAGAAATGTCTGATAGAAATCAACAAGACATGCTAATAATGTCATTATAAAATAACATTCTTCTTACATACAAACTGCAATTGTAAACGCTCTACTTAAATACCAATTTAACAACATCTTACCAAATGGGACACCATCACTGCTCCATCACAGTTTGCATTTGCAGGGTCACTCCGTTCTCTGCTTTCAATTATCTAGAAAAGGGAAACAATAAGCTACTGTCATTTAAAGTAATAAAAAACCCAGCATTCTCATAGTGAAATTTTTACCATTCTGAAGATGGTGTGAGAACGGCTGCTATGTTCGTTCATTTTTGTTTCTCCGTAGTGGCGATTTTCTGTCAAAAAAGCAATATTGAAATACTTCTGTTTATATTCCAAAAAAACTGATTTCTGAATAAGATTTTGAAGAGATGTCCATAATTCTATGCAATTTAATGCTTTTCTAAAATATCAGCTGGCATTGGCTAAACGACTTACTTTCTCCTTTCCTGATCCATTCCATAACTTGTTCAGGAGAAACAACCACCTCTTCAATCAGGTCTTCGACATATGTATTTCTCTTAAAAAATACAACCAATGACAACAACAACAAAAAAACCAATAATAAATAATTTACTGAACTCTAAAATTCACATGAATACATAAAATTAACATAACTAAGATTTCTTATTGTACTTTTAAAAGTTAACTACTTGAATGTCTTTTTTTTTTTTTTAATTTTCCTCTGAACGCAAGTAATGAAAATTTAGACTTACACAGTTAATAAAAATGAACTCTCCTGAGACTCCAAAAATATTGGTCAATGTAGGCAATCAAAGTAGATAAATAAATAAATATCCAGTTTGTTTGCTGCAAAGCTTAGTATAGAGAAACAAAGGATGGCATTTATATAATTTATTTTTCCTATGGTTTATCTTCCTATATATGCTCTATGATTTTATCTAATGATTACAAGTAGAGGAAAAGTGTATTGATTTTGTAGATCATATAACGACACTATTAAAGCAATTCTGTGTATCTTTTTGAAGACTTCTATAACATCGAGGTAGGGGATCAATATCATTTCTGTAGTTCCATTAATGAGACAACTCTCAAGTATTCACTATTTTTATTAAATAAAAATATATTCTCTTGGAAAGCTTAAAGAATAAGTCTACATTTATAAATGTGCATTCAGCTAAGCCAGCAACAACAAGCCCGGCTTCACTGTTGTTACATCAATTGCCCTTCTGCTAACTTGGAAGACAATTACACAATTTGATATGGAAATATTTTTTTACTAGATGCCTCTGAAAGCCTTTTTCCCCCCCTTGTACCATGCAAATACAAGCGCTATGCTACATAACAATCTCTTGCATTAACATAACATCTACTTACATTAACATCTTCACGAATTCCTAGAGGCTTTTTTTTCCTTATATTGCAAAGCAAATCTGTGATGGTCTCATTGTAGATTTCCATGTAGGAAACTCTTAATAAGAATTCTCTATCTGGAATCTAATGACAACAGGAAGAAAAAAAAATAAAATAAAAAAAATCAGCCTACAGAATGAACAGCTTTTAATGCAAGTATTCTAAACTCAAAGTTATATACTTGGATATCATTTCACAAATTTAGTTCCACTATATCCTTTCCACACAAGCATCTACAAATACAGACCTTTTCCAAGCTGCATTAACAATTTATCATCTTCAGTAAGCTATAAAAGCAAGTTTTTACACAACTCTACAGAAGTGTGGCAATAGATCTCCTACTTAGCTATCCTTTCCATATTAAATCCACTCCTGTTTATGCTCTCTTCTTTCTGTACTGTCACTCTCTTTTTACTTAGATTTTCTTTGCTGCTGCTGCTGCTTCTTTCGCTACCTCCATAGTAAAGAACACTCAGATGAAGGCTGCACAGTGGATTACAGCACCATGGAAAGTTTTCTTAGCTTAGAGTCTATTCTTGTTGATTCTAAAATACTCTGCACCTCACAGGAACAGTTGACATATCACATAACTGATATCAATAACCTGAAACCCTCAAGGCAGAAGTATTCTGCAAATGATGTCCTAATTTATACCTTCTCCTTATAGCTAATCACATTACAGGATTTAGGCCCTTGGGGTGCTGCACTTGTTGCACGGAAGTCTTCCCAATACACAAGCAATGACATAATACATAGTCATTAATATGAAGAGATGCTATATAATATAACAATCCAGCTGGATTTCATGCATATCTGTACAGATAATAACTACACTAATGTTGGACAAAAGCCAGATATATCAAAGCCACTGCTCTTTCTCAGAAGGACCAACAGAGTCGCACATTTTAAGTTCAGGGTTCAGGATAGCCATCCCTAATGGATTCAGATTATCAAGAAAACTTAAGCAACAGTTTCATAATATGAAGTCAGTTTCTTGCACACTGTTTCTGATATTCTCTTATCAGTCTGCTGTTCCATTCCCTGGCACAGAGGGCTTCAGCATCTTATGTTTATATGGCACAGTCCAAGAGAATCCTTTCTAGTATGGTTCCAGCCCATGTTCTACCAAAATTCACAGACTGTAGGAACTATTAAAATTGGCTAATCTATCTGTGATTCTTTTAAACACCTGAAATAAGTAAATTCTTTTTCATATTCTTTATGCTTTAAAAAATCAAGTTTTTCATATTGCTAATTTTTGGAGAAGGTTTTAAAATAGCAGAATAAATAATGAAGTTCCACATTACCTGGTCTATGCTGGTAATTCAAGTTTCCTGAGTACTGTTTTGTTATTGACTTGATTCCAGCTACAATGTTATTTTTAACTAATCACATCTCTGCAAGCTTAGCAAAACAACTGCAACATAGAGCCCAAATACAGTTTGTTTCCTTCGTAAGTTCCTTAATATTAAAACTCATTTCTCTATAACATTCAGATATATTGCTAGTCCTTTCAGTTACTTCAGTTTCATAGAGACACTCACCTCGCAAATAATTTTGAAGACGTGTTGAATTGCCTTAGGAATAATGCCCAGTGAATCTTTGTTTCCCATCATTGTGTATGTCTTCCCTGAGGCAGTTTGTCCATAGGCAAAGATTGTGCCTAGAAAGATGGTTACATTTTATTGATTATTTAGAAGTTACATTACAAACAGGAGTTAAGTACAATTTTAAGACTTACCATTGTAACCTTGCACAGCTGATTGTATAATTGGCACAGCTACATCTTCATATACTTGCTGAGTGTTGTCGCAGGAGTGAAAGACACGATCTTAAAAAAAAAAAAAAAAAAGAAAAAGAAAGCATGTTGGTGTACTGCACTGCAAGTCAACAAGCTGTCATCTTACTCAGGAATGCTGACTTCAAATCAGTGTCACAAACACCATAGCTTTTTGAATCAAATGTAGTTGTTATACTGCTATGACAAACTTTTAAAAAAGAAAAAAAAACATTAAACTCAGAACCAAGAGAGGCATGATGAACAGACAACAGAGAAGTCAAAGAAACCAAAAATGAAGTTAAACAGACACTGTTTAATCCTAACAAGTGTTAAGACTATCTATCAGAATTGTAAGTTAGACAGGATAGGCTACAAGACCTCTAACATAGGGTATGCCTATTAAACCTCTAATTTGGGAAAAAAACATTTGTAGTGGCCACACAAACACTAACAAATGCAGTGAATCTGTTGGAAAATGCTAAAAGTGAAGCATTTTCTGGGCTCTAATGCCCATTCTGCCCCGCATGTTCTGGACTGCCTTTCTATGACTGGAATGCCAGCATGCTACTGAGTTCGTCTTCCTGTGTACTGTCATACAAAACAAATCCAGCTCACGTGCTCCAAAAACACTTTGTTTTGGCTAGTGCGAGTCAGAACTCAGAAAGCAAGATCCATCAGGAATTTCGCTTTAAAAGCACATTCCTGGACCAGCCTACAACAAAGTTCTGTGTGCCTCAGAGGTACACTTTCATAACGGTGAAGTTGGGAGTTGGAAAACTACAATGCTGCAAAAGCTGGGGTGATTGCTGTTAACATACATTCCAGTCAGATTAATGAAGGTCTATGTAAGCACTGAAGTTAATTGATATGGGCTGGTTTAGCAATAGAGATCAGTACATTAGTTTAAGGACCAACATAATTAGCAAAAGGAAAAAATGTGTACTAATTTTAAACTTTCCATTTCAGCTTTGCTTGGCTGTTTCCCTCAATGACAACCTTGTTTCCCTTAATGATTCTGCTTCATGAGAATCACCGGAGACATAATAGACTACTTTTATCTTCATGCTCACGAGGTGCAAGGACTTTTTCCTCAGATTTCCCATATATTGTTTTGCGCTATAGCGTACTAAGAGAGCTGCTCATTACGACCTAACAAGCAATGGAAATTTGCCAAACTGGGGAAAAACAAGAGGCCAACAAAAAGTCACTGTGATGAAGATGATGATGGAAAAATGAGGAGGAAGTAATCAGTTTAAGACCACCATAGGCCCCTACCACACACACCCAGCAGGACATTAGCACGTATTAATGAGTTCTCGGAAAAGAACACGTATGTATACCGATGTATCACATATGTACGTCTTAACTGCTTAAACGTAGAACTTGAACTCTGAGACAGCGTTCTTGATTTGTCAATCGCCTGCTACCCATCGTGAGGATAAGAGAATGCCGGATGAGAATTGCTTTCGCATTCTTACCGTAGTTGAAGACCTTTGTACCATTCACTTCCGAAACGGTATTGCCCTCACTTTTCCAGTAGAGCGATGCTTTGTCTTCTAGAGCGCTTTCCCTAAAGGAAAGGATACCCCGTTAACCGCACAGGTGACGCTGCGGCTTTGCCCACCCGCCGCGGCCGCCAGTCCCGTCAGGCCCCCCAGCCCGGCCCACCCCCGGAGCCGCGCACGCCGCCGCCGCCAGCCTGCCCCCCAGACCCGCTGCCGCCCGGCCAGGCGCTCACCTGGCGATAAGCGGCCGTACGCGCACGCAGACCGTCACGGCCCCCTCGTCCGCCATCCCCGCGGTCGCCGAGCAAGAGGCTGCGCTCGCGGGCGGACGCGCGCCGCTCCGACAGAGAACCGCACTCCCCCCACGCTCCGCAGACCGAAGAGGCGGCGCCGCAACCGCCGTCCGAGTTTGAACTGCTCCCGCGGCCGCTTCCTATTGGCCCGCGCTGCGCAGGCGCCTCGGCGGAGCGGCCATTCGGCAGCAGCTGCCGCGAGGGGAGAAAAGGAAAGCGGGGCGAAGCGCAGGTGGCGGGACGAGCTGTGGGGCGCTCTGCGGCCGCGATGGTGCCGGCCCAGGTCTGGGAGCTGTGCGGCGCCGTGAGGAGCGCTTTGGCTGCGCGTAGGGGGCTGAGTTGTGTGGTTTCACCCGTAGACTGGGCGTCCTTCTGTGACCGACGGGGCGGCGGTGAGGAGGCAGCAGAGATCAGAAAAAGAAGTACGTTCCACTCACATTCAACAGCAAGTACCTTACAGTTGCTTTATTAAACTAATAAACTAATGTCTAAAATTTTAAAACATTTTTTCCTCTGTATTTTAATCAAACTCCTATTAAACTGCGTTTAAGTTTTTGAAGCATTTTTCCCCCTATATTTTAATCATCCTCCTCGTCCTCCTCTTCACCATCTTCAAGTTCTTCCTCCTCCTCTTCCTCCTCTCCTTCCATGCCTTCTAGAGCTTTTTGTTCCTGTGCAGCCTTGAAAGCCAGCTCCTCTTCCACCGTGGGGTCTGTGGCCTCCCTGATCTCCGGCCCATCGGGGTACTCAGGCTGCACAGGTGGAGGCAGTGCAGGCGTGTGGTTTCCCAGGCTGTATTTCTGCCCCCAGCCAAAGTAGATATTGCCGAATTTCCTGAGAAAGAAAAGTGAATGATCACACGATCTCCCCCCAGCAGAATATCAGCTGTGATAACTCACTCTCAGGCTTCCTTACTCTGCTGTGCACACAGTCGCTGTGGTGCAGGTTCCCTATAAGAGGTATGTTTACAAAAAGCCATCTCTAACTAATAACTGTTGATGAATTCACTGATCTAGCTCTGAAAGATGTGGACCTATTAGAGCAAGTCCAGAGAACTGCTATGAAAGTGATGAGAGGGCTGGAACACATCTGCAGAGGAGGGCTGAGGGAGCTGAGGTGATTCATACTGGAGAAGGTTCCAGGGAGACCTTGCTGTGGCCTTTCAATACTTAAAGGGGGCTTATAAGAAAGATGGATAGAGACTTTTTACAAGGGCATCTAACAATACAATCAGGAATAATAGTTTTTAACTGAAGCAGGTTAGACTTAGATTTAAGGAAGAAATTCTTCACTCTGAGGGCAGTGAGGCACTGGAACAGGCTGCCCAGAGGGGCTCTGGCTGCTCCACGCTAAGAGGTGTTCAAAGCCAGGTTAGATAGGGCTTTGGGCACCTGGTCTAATGGAAGTATCCCTGCCCATGGCAGGTTGGTTAGAAATCAGTGATCTCTGGAAGTCCCTTCCAACCCAAATCATTCTGTGATTCTATACCTTCCACTTAAAAATCTCCCAGTGCGAAAACAATGCATGCTATACTGTCACTTCTCTATTTTACAGCATGACTCCCACTTCACTTTAGTTACATAGATCCATTTCTCCAACTCCAGTGCCTATTTAAAAGTTCCCACTCTTAGTTAACTACACTGTGTATAGTGGAAACTAATGAAACTAAGAACTACAAATCTAAGATTTTTTTGTAAAAAGCATTGCAGACCCAGGAACACAGGTTTTAATTGAGGACTGCAGCCAAATATTAACTGAACACTTACATCCATTTGCTTTATGCTTGCATTTCCAGTGATTCTTCATTTTTGCTCTTGAACACACACTGTTACTATTAAGCTGTATTTTCCAGTCTCAGGATTAGTTACAATTCAGTCAGTAAATTAATGATAAACCAGATTTGACTTAAATAGATATGTATGTGTTCAGTGTGTAGAATTTGTGTTGTAACTATGTCAACTGACTACTCACGTGCCACATGCAAAAGCATATGCTCCAGGCCATCGATTTGACTGAAGGATTGCAACAGCATATTGAGGGGTCAGCTTTGGAGAAAGTGAAGCTGTCCAAGCAGGGATGTTTTGAATTCCTGGAGACAATCAAACACACAATCTGTGAATAAATTGGCTTAAGAGCCACTACATTTAAGACTGAGCAACAAGGCTGTCACAAAATTCAAGCAATATTATATTAAGATGCACAGTAGACCATCCAAGTCACAATTAATATAGGCACTGTATTCAGACAGGTCATTTGCATGGAAGGTATCACATGGATGCTAGCAGCCACATACAGAAAATATCACGCTCCTGAAATGCAGTAGTACTCACTGCTGTTTCTTTTGTCAAAGATTGTTTAATGCTGATGGATAAATTGAATACGTATTTTATCCTGATCAAAGAATGGAGAGTAGAAAAATAATTTGCTACTGCTGTAACCTAATATTCAGGTTTGCATAATGCCATGATTTGCTGCAGTTAATGTGCTACAGAATAAAATTCTCACTAACATACCTATACATTTATTTACATGTGCACACACTTTTTTGTCTATGAAGATGATAGAAAGATAGCTGAATGTATTTCATATGTAATCTGTCTTGAACTTGGAGTAGCCTGACATGTCTGAGGAATTTTTTCTTTATTCTCAGAAAGACTGTTAGCTAGAAGACCTAGAGATTACAATTTTAATGTTGGTACCGGTAACCATTTTGGATTTGTTTCATTTGGCAAAAGAACAATGGCAAACTACATCATTCCACAAAGAGGCCTGTCACTTCAAATATTTACTTCCTAAATGCTAGCATTTCCAGGGACTTGCTGTCAAAAACTTTGTACTCCCTGAAGAATACCTTCATCTTCAGAGAGTGGAGTGAGAAGAGGAGGTCCTATTTCTTGCTGTAGTTCATCTGGCACCTCCTCCTTCTCCTCCTCCTCCTCTTCACCTTCTTCTTCCTCTGTTTTTTGTAAAGGGTTAAACCAAACACAGCGACCCTATCATCAACAAGGAAGAATCATAAATATATGCAGCTATCAGTGAGAGATTATAAGCCAGCTTAAATAAGTGCGTTTTCAGACACAGGCACACAAGAGGGAGTGGGGGAGAAAACAAGGACTATATATTTCACAATTGGGATACTATAGGCAGACTGTTGTCTCTTTATCCCTCATTCATTCCATATCCTTGCTTACCATTTCAGAATAATCTTCATACTTCTGTCATGAGCCTTCTGTTATTTTGTTGTATTTGATTCTTTTAATAATCCATGCTGATGATAGGTGCTGTACTTCAGCAAAAAGACAAAAATCCTGTTCTTACTGAGATTGTATCTTAAAGCATGCATTTGTTTCAATATTCATTTTGTGAAGGGATAATAACTTGTGGCTGGCCTTATTGGTTACAGCCATGCTGACATTATCCATCTCTTCCTTGTCAGGCAGTGTGAAGATGCACAGAAGGTGCACAAAACATCCTTTCCCTCTACACCTGAGCTCAAGTCCAAAAAAGTTCCTGAAATGTGTGTGCAAATTCCTACCTATCTCCATCCTTCTTGTGCAGACCTGTATGCTCTTTTCCAGTTCAACCCTTAAAAAACACAGAAGGCACAAGAAACATCACTACGTGACATAAGCTTTTATACCAAATTGTCCTTATGTTTGGAATGAACAGCAGCTCGAGAATACAGGAAGCTAGTACTACAGAGTGAATGGTATCTGAGGTCAGTGTGACCTTTGTGAGCACGTACCTGCTTTAAAATACTCGGTACATGGTGTACCCATGTAGACAGAGACTCCACCATTTCAAATGCAGAAAGAGGTTCAAAATCAGGGTTTTCTTCATAGTCATCTCTTCCTCCTCCCCCTTCCTCATCTTCATCTCCTTCTTCCTCTGCAAACCGGTAATATCCAAGGGGACTGACATGGGTTCCTGCTGAGATCCGAGCTATCTGTGCACGCAGGTAATTGGCTTCATTTCCAGGGAAAGGAGGGAAGCTCACAATGGGAGCATCAAGCCTACCAGTGAAAAACTTCTTGATTTTCCTGGCACAGACAATCTGTGCTGGTGTCACTGGAGGCAACTTCACCCAGGGTTCACCTGGCTCATTACAAACAAAGTAGACATATTTATTAGCCCCTGTTCCATTTTCTTCTTTTGGAATGACAGGTGGGGGCTTGTAGGTAGACTTTGGTGGTTCACTTTTTTCTTTTTCTTCATCTTCATCTTCATCTTCGACCAAATCCATTCTTTTATCTCCTTCGTCAATAACCTCTTCCTCTTCTGTTTCCTCCTCCTCTTCCCCCTCACTGTACTGAACTTCAGCTATAATATAGTTCTTCTCCCGGCCCAGAATTCTGCCCCAGAAGCGACAGGTCTGCACTGGCTGAACACTAACAAGTTTTTTAAGGGCAAGAAATATGAGATAGGTTTCATCTCTGTTCAAGCCAATTCCACCCTGTTCAAAATAAAAGGCTGTTTCCATCACGTTAGGTAGAGGAGTCCCTCCCTAGTAAACAAAATCATGAGTTAGAGCTGAAAAATAACAGCAGTATCTATTTGAAAGACTGAACAAGATATCCACTGAAAGTCATACTTCACTCTCTCAAAGTACTTTGCAGGCATTCATTTATTACATCTTTCACTATTGTTTAGAAAAATTAAAAATGCCACAATAAGGATAAAGAATACAGATAAACACCAGCTTTTAGAATACAAGATCCCAAATTTCAAACTCACTATTAACTATTGCAAAATAAGGAAAGTCAGAATTCTCACAAAGAATCTTCAGAAGACTTCTTTGCTTATGCATATTAACTATATAAGAGGCCTTGATAACCAGAAACAAAATTACTGTGTTTTCTTGTGTTTGTGAAAGATGCATTTGGGGAGAACAGAAAATATATTTTAGACACCAGGTCAACACTGTTTATCTGAAATTAATGTTGTTCTTTTTAATACCTTGTCATAAAGCTCCCTCTATTAAAAGAGCGAATTTCTTAAGGTTAGTGTGAAATATTGGCCCCTACTCTTACTGAAGTCAGTAATGCTCTGGCTGGCTTGTGGGATGCAGAACTAGGCCAATAACAAGGATTAAGAATTTACATTTGGTTTTTCATCAGTCTCTCATTTCATGGGAGTAGTTGGATAAAGATTGTAAATTATACACAGCAGGGAAGGGAATTTAGGGGAAGTAATGCTAGTTTTGCATGGAATTTGTCTCATTCTTACAGTTTTTTTAGGTCAAAACAAGATAGACAAGAGTATGAAAAATTCAAAATTCCTTTCTGGAATTTTTCTCCATTTTTTCTTTTACCATTGCATATTGCATATGATATATTGTTACTGTAAAATGAGTAATAGGCTATGGTGAAGGTGCAAAAATGTATATACAGTTGTTAGGATGTGTATTCTGTGGTGGCAATTCATTTGAATACATAGTGATAACTTCATATGAAAACCCACATTTGTTATCTTAACATCCCTTAGTTATTACAAGATTTCCCTTAGTTTTTCTTTGGTTGCTAATACACTTGTATGTAAGAAACTGAAAACTGAATATTTCCCTGTTTAATGAAATGGCTTTTTTTTTTTTTTTTTTTTTTTTTAATATTAGTAGCTCTTCTACTTGTAACCACAAATTTTTTTCTAGTTGGAGAAGGAAGGACTGAAACCACAGTTGAAGCTGGGAGATGACAAATTCTTCATTCTGTATTTTACAGTAGAAGCTGTGTGCAAAATTCTAAATCTGCACTAGAATAAACCTAGAATTATGGTCACCTTAGGTAAAGAAAAGCCAATTTTAGGTAAAGAATTTGAATGGAACATTCCAGTTTGAATTGGCACATGAGAGATACTTCCCTTTCTATTCATCATCTCTAGAACATCTAGGATTTTAAAGTCTCAGGACATTAGACTTACTACAGAAACAAAATTCCCAACTAAGTAACCAGTTGTGTTTTCTTCACAACTAAACAGAGGACCAGCTTGACTGTGAAAAGGATGCAATTATTTCATGTGATCATGAGAGCCAATGCTACAAGAGAGACCAGAACATCCCCCCTCTTTCCTTTCCCTTCCCACCATCCTGCCACCCATCTCTCCAGTATATCTGGTGTCTATTTTTTTCTAATAATAACTCACTAGCTCTTCTTCTCGTTCTTCATCTCCTCCATCTGACTTGAGGAACAAGTTTCTACGCATTTCTGCAGATTCAAACGATGGAAGAATCTCATGTTCGTCTCGAAGAGTATCCATTTTCTTCTGAAACTGAGCTGCCTTCAAATCCTTGCTAATGTTCTCAAATATGTCTACTGGATCTGTGGGCTGTTCATCTAGGATTTTTGTTAGCACATTAACAAGATGATCATATCTGTCATATAAATAAAGATATGATTGGTCTACTATACAAAAGACTTAGAACATTACATTTTTAATATTAAAAGTAGAAACTAATCACCTGGGTCTTCAGAGAAAAAATAGATGAAAAGGGTCTTGGAGCATTGCGGGAAATTAGACTTGAAACTAATCTGTTTGTATTGTCCAGTTTTCCATTTTTTGTTTATCCCACATCTTACTCGGGAATTACAGGAGAATTTAAACCTAATTGCATTCAAATCAATTTCCCTTTGTACTCCATAATTCCCCTTGGGATTTTTTTTTTCTGAAAGATGATGGACACACAAGTATAACATAGTGATGAGATACTGCATTTGTAACGTATTCTCCTGTTCTGTAACCTCTGCTACCCCTTTCCTTCTTAACATATCCCTTTGCCCTTTCATCAACACTTCTTTTATTTCCACTCCTACTTCCTATCCCTTTCAATTTTGTTCCTTTTTCAGACTTACAAGTTCAGGCCAGATGTTACGCTGCTCTTCAGCAAATAGGCTTTTGCATTCTGACACGCCAGCATTCGTTGTTCAGGATCTGGTGTTAGATCATCATATGGACCGTAGCCTGGCTGATAAAGTCCATAGCCTGGTTCATGTGGCAAATAAGGTCCATGCTCACGTTCATAGGCTTGGTAGTGATCATGTCCACCGTACGTCTGATAGGCACCTCTTGGTTCCTGAGTTCCTAGCGGGTAAGTCTGATACACGCTTACCTCCTGTGCCTGATGAGAGTCTTGTCCCAGTGCGTATATCTGACTGAAGTTTATGTCTGGCACATGTTGCTTGTAAGAGGTTTCTTCTGCGCCCTGTGGGTGACAGAGATATTGCATTGGGGTCAGTGAACGATGTACTTGTCCTGGTGCACGAGCCCGGCCAGCAGTCCCAAGGTAGAGGTCCTAGTAAGGTGCCTGTGACTGACTGCCACACTTTCCCAGCCCCCCTGGCTGATCAGACCGAGGCCATACCTCCTGGTACTCGGAAGCTGCTCCCGCTTCTAACTGCTGAGGCCGGTGAGACTCTCCTCCGGGTTCAGAGCCCTCAGAAGGCAGCCGCCCAGGGTCCCCGCCAGGCTCGGCCATGGCCAGACGGCTCAGCAGCCGCTCAGCCTCGCTCACCGCCGAGATGTAGCGGCAGCCGTTGCCATGGCAGCCGTTGCCGGAAGGGGTGGGCCGGCCGTTGGCCTCTGCTGTCGGCAGCGGACTGACGTTTGTCGCCGCCGGCCGGCGCTGTGAGCGGCGGCCCTGAGGGAGAGCCGATGAAACCGCTGGAGCTCCTTCGGACGGTTAACCGGACAGAGGGAAGGCTTCTGCGCCTGCTGCCGTTCCCGCCGGGCGGGCGGTTCCCTCCGTTCAGCAGCTGGCCGAGCCGCTCTTCGCGCCCGTTTGTCTGCAGGGGGCTCCGGCCCCGCTCCCTTCCCCGCTTCCTGACCCGCTGCGCTCCGTGTCTGGAGCGTCTGCGGTGCAAGAGCCTCTCGCAGCTTCGGCTGAGAGCAAAAAAGTAGACCTTCCAAAGCTTACTTTTCCTTTAGAAGGAAACACGCCGTGTTCCATTACCTTCACTGCATGCAATAGAAAACGCTATTTAATCTGCTGCATTCCAGTAGGGACACGTCATACCATTGCTATATGGCATCAAGCTTTTTCTTCTAGGACGAAAACACGCTGTAAAATCTGATGAACGTTTAAAAAATTGCCTTTGCAGATCCAGGGAAAAGCAGATCTAAACAAAATAAGAATGAAGGTAATACTGACAGAAGAGTTAAAAAAAAAAATTGCATCGTGTCCCTGTGATTCCAGAAAGGGAAACAGCGTCCTAAAAATGCTAATTCTACTGCGTCTCCACGTGTAGTGGTTTCATTGTTGACCTTCTGGTCTTCACAAGCAACGCGCCGCGCTCCCTGCGCTGCAGGGGCACCTGCAGAGCTCAGCCAGCAGCTGCAGGGGGCGCTGCAGCACTGCAAATTACTCGCGCGTTCTTCTGACGCTCTACCCATATTTCTTATCTGAAGGAAAACCTTGATTTGTTGTTTAGCGTTACAGTTGGAAAGATTAACGCGGTGGAATGGAAGAAGAGACAAACAAGAAAGGAATGCTCGCTCGTATCCAAAGACCTAGGCTCATAGGGAAAAAACTTCACAAAGGAGGGATCTCCAGAAAGAGATCTTCCCCCTATAGCAGTCAGCCCTTAAATGGGGTCTAAGAGAAGAGGAGCCAGGCTGCGCCCCTCCCGGTCACACAGCTGAATCGCCTTCACCTGTGCTCCCACGGCTGACCCAGTCCTTAGGTGATCAGTCAGTGATTCAGGCTGTGACTCTACAGTTCCCATACACTTAGTAATTCACATTTATAAAATGTATAAAATTGTCTGTATACGTGTGATGTTCTGTGAAGCACCTGCCCAAGAGAGGACAAATACTTCATTTTTTCAATCTCCTTTAGAAAAAAAAAAAAAAAAAAAAAAAGGAGAATACTAGGACCTCCTGCACTGTTCCATAATGTTGCTCTTTCCCTTTGCTTTCATATGAGTTATAAAGTACACTACAGTACCAGGATAGAGAGTACCTCACTTCATCCACGTGCTGTTTTATCAATGTGCTGTCATCATCTCTCACTGATGTGGAAAAGTAGCAAATGAATGCATGTAATATTACTGAAGAATCTCACTCTGGTGAACACCATCAGTAGCATGTGTTAATTAGCTGAAAAGTAACTAAAGTATCTATGAACATTTTCAGTTTCCAAAGAATATATGCTAATGATTTGTATTCCATTTGCTGTGCTCAGGTATCAGTGGTCTCTCTAGTGCTACACATTCAAGCCATTTTTTTTCAATAACACTTTTTTTTTTTTTTTTTTTTAACTGAAATCTTGTTGGCTGCTTTGTTGCATTTCTGTGCAGTTTCATTGTTAAGTTGTGAAGCTGCTTGCACTGGCAAGTGAATTAGAATGGAACTTCCTATTATACATGGAAATCCTTCTGTGCTCTGTTAATTTCTAAGCAAACATTTTTTGATTGAATTGGAAAACTCAGTTTCAGGGCCCACATGTGTCTTTCCTGAAGAATACTTTCACCTGATAAGTAGCACCTGTAACTGCTGAGGTGGCTCCTGTGTAGTGGGCAAGGCAGGTTTAACTGAATTCCACTCCATACTCAGAACCTAGTGCTCCTGTTTTCAGTGCAGCTTGTTCCTATGAGCTGCTGCTGGATGATGTGTAGGACCTTCCTGAGCAAGCTGGAAAATTAGTAGATTTTCAGGCTGCAAATCATAGTCAAGGCTGAAGAACCCCAGAAGATGTGAAGATGAAGTCTGGCTTTTTGTTTACCTTGTATTAATGAATTAAATACCAAATTCAATTTCTAGTAAAAATCTGTTCTTTTAAAATGTTGAATGAGCTACAGTTGAGCTACAGACACTCTCCTTCAACTGGAAGTCCTTCAGTACTCCTCCCGATGACAGGTGGCTCAATGGCCATAGCCTGACATAGGCTTTCTTACATGAATTCCACATTGTTTTGAGAATGTGGGACTAAGGGAACTTCTTAATGCTGTCTGGTCCGGTCCCTTGTTATCACGTGCAATGCAGTAGCGAATCTCACCTAAATTCAGTAAAGTAGGCCTCCTGGTGCATTATTAACGGCGTCAATACCATCCTGTTATTAGAAAGGAAGCGAGGGCAGCGGTTGCTAGCCGCGATCGCGGTGGGCGGAACGGCTTGCGGGCGGTACGGCTGGGGGGGCGGAGGGCTGCTCTGCCGTTCCCAGGCAACCGCTACCAACAGAGGGCGGGCGGAGGACACCGCCGGCCGCTTAGGGCGGCTCGGGGCGCTGAGGCGCCGGTTCCGGCGAGTAGGTGCCGCTCGGTACCCAGCGGGGCCCGGCGGTACGGTGACGCTCAGCGCTGCGGTGTGGAACGTGCTTTGGGCCGGGCTTGCTTAGCGTGGCACACTGAGCTTTGCGTAGCGCTACGGTTCGCGTGGTGGCGGTACGGAGCCTTCCCGCTGGTCCTCCGCCCGACGATCTTTGTTTTATTCTGCTGTGTTTCAGTCTGGGAATCAGTCTCCTGCTCATCCTGCTCTCTGTTCGAGCCCTTATGTTCCTTAGATTTCTCGTCCAGGCGTTTCCCTTCTGTCAGTCTTCAGTGAAGGGGGCGTTAAGGAAAAACAGACGTTCGCTATCAATGATTTGCACTGAAATCAAGAAGAAATTGGAAACATTCACAGTAACCAGTTGCTGGGCTGCTGTGTTTTATCTCTGACTTGTCCGTGCAGTCTCCTTCTATACTGTTAATTGAAATCCACTGCTAGAGATAGCCCCAAGCTGAAAAAGGAGGAGGCTGCTGGCATCTTTATTGCTGTGTTAATGCTACCCAAGCCTCTAATCCCAGTACTTGCTGATAACTGTTAGAAAATGTTGACCCAACCCACATAAATTCAGTGAGTTGCACCAGTTCTACTAAAAATGCCTCTTACTTTTTTTTCTCCATCCATGTTCTGAATTTGTTTTAGAAATAAAGTAAAATGGTGTCCAAATTCCACATTGTCTGTTTGTCCTTTAAGCACCAAAACTGTCAATCATGTTGCAGATGAGTTTCCTCAGATTAGTTAATGCTAATATTTTTAATCAAAACTCCTCGAATTTTACTTAAATAACTTTTTTTTTTTTTCATTTATAGGGGTTGACTGTTTATGGAGTTAAAGTAAAATACATAAACAGAGATACTTCTACATTTTAGAGTGGTACACTTGGTCACCCAGCCATGCCTGCAGAAGGAAAAAGTGATATGGAGAGGATTGGCCTCTTCAGTGAAATGAGCTATGTTACCATTGGAGATAAATATGTATCACATTATATGCGTAAGTATATTTAATTTTAATCACCATTAAAAATAGGGACTTCTTTTAGTATCCATGTTTTTTTCAGGTTCATTATTTTCTATTATTTCATTTTATCAGAGGCAACTGTTTTTTCATACATATTCTTTGCTTAGATATGAATGCTTGGCATGATGGCATATATATCAAAGAAACAAAAACCTAGTAACATAAGTATGCATAATAGAATCACTATAAAGTTAATGTCTAACTTTATTTTTAATATAGTTTACCTGTAAGTTGTGAGTATTTTTCCATGCTTGTGTAAAGTAATGGTGTTATATGCGTCCTGCCTTTTTTTGGAAAACATTCTCCTCTTTTTGTCTTTTTGGGGAATCTCATGTATAGGAGTGAGAACAGAACAGAAAAAAAAAAAAAAAAAACCAACAAAAAAACCCAAAAAACTCTAACCATAAATTACAACTCTAAATTAAAAATAATGATAATGATAATGTAATTCTCAGAAAGAGAAAGCCTGCTGAAAGAACACATAAGTAAAATGTTGTAGTAGGTAAGATGGCAAAGCTGACCATCAGTAGTTACTTGGAAGTGAAAAATACAAATGAATCCTCTCAGTACAGGTGTGTTTGCTATGATGTTCTGTCAGCGACAAGTGTGTCTGTCAGAACCCTGGCTGACTCACTAGCTCGTTGCTTCCACCACAATAAGCTGCTGGGTGCTAAAACCCAGTGGGGGACATTGAAACTGGTCAACCTGGTCTGTAATCTGCCTGGAGAAACAGATGCTCCCCTCATGCATTACTTGTAGTATATAAATAGGCATCAGCTCTAGCTCTGAATTGTAGTCTGGTGTAACTGATCACTCTCTATTTCCTCTAAAGCAAATGTAGGCATTGGAAAATGAAAACTGTGTGCTGTGAATACCTTCTCATAGTATTGTCTTTTACACACAATGTATATTATATGATATAAATCATACAATATACATGTTTGATTTACAAGTGAAATGCTCTGCAAGACATTCTTTGTGCCACCCAGCCATTTGGATCCAGACCTTAGCTTGGATGCAGTCTAAGAGAAGCACTAACTTTGAATGTTTTTTTTTTTTTTTTTACCATTCTTACTTTTCTAAAGGCCCTTTTAATGAAACTGCAAGCAAGAACAGACAGATGCTATCTGAGGGGAGCAAAACATTGTCAGCTCTTCAGGCAGGTTATTTTGACCCTCAGTTTAAGAGGATTTTCAGTGGTGAAGCCTACTCAAACCCTGTTCAACTAAGGAGACGTTATAGATTGGCAGAATCAAAGAAAAATTTGGGCAAAGCTTTCCTTCCCAGTAATGGAGATAAACTGCCGTAAGTGTTGTGTTTAGCTATTTTTCTGTATATCTGTTTGTGAATCAGTCTGTACTAATATTACTTTACCTTGCTGGTGCAAAATTGAAACAACCTCTGTTAAGCCTATTTATAATAAGATTCCTCAGAACTTCATCTCCACTTCCATCTTGTTTCTTTTGTGTCCATAACACTGTACACAGAATTCCTACAATTGTAGTTCCATGCACAGTGGATTTGGTACGGATTGATTTTTACCTCTTGAGATTATATTTGTTTGGGTTTTCTACATACTAACATTTTAGCACAATAAATATGGAAAGCCTGAAATATTTACAAAGATCCAATTAATGTGTTAATTTGCTTTTTAGATGTGGACTAGGCAGCTATTATGGAACCATAGGAGGTCCGTTTGCATACTTCAGTGCACAACTGAAAGCCAGAGAAAGATACATTCCTCCTGGAAAGAATTTTTATACTAGTCCAGGAAAAAAAGGAACTGGATATGGGTAACTTCACAACATTACTTCTTACAGTCCTTTATTAAATGCTTTTTGAGGTTTGATCATCTAACTAGTTCATTCTCTTTTTACAGTTATGCAAATCTTACCATAGGTGAGCAATATCCATATGAAGCAGATGGCTATGAATTAGAAAAAATAATTGCAAAGGTAAAAAAGATAAAATCTTTATTATGTATACTAATCGTGATTATTTATTAGAATGTTCATGAACTTCTTGTCACTGTGGTGTTTCCTTCAGCTCAGAATCACAATATTCATTTATTGGATGGTGGAGGGAGGAAGACAAATCATATATGTACAAATGAAGATTTACTTATTTTATTTTATTTTTTTTAAGACAACCAAAGTATCCCACACAAATTCCAGCAATGAAGATTTGACCTTAATTTTTTTTTTATGCAGAGTACTTAAGCAACAATTTCAATAATTACCAAAGGATGTGAATAGCAAGAACAATAATAATTCTTCTGTGTTGTTGTCAGAAATGAGATTGTATTATCCTAGATGCCTTACAAAAAAACCAAACTGAAACGAAAAAGAGTGTATTCTTATCATACAAGCTCATAGTTTGAGGAAAGCTCATATCTTTCCTTGCACCAAATTTCTGAATTTAGTTTTCTTATATATTTTCATTAGGTATAGTGAGAAATTACTAAATTGGTCTATGGTCAGAATAAGACCAGAAAACTCAGAGTCTAACCATTATACTTGTTTGCTCAAGGTATTTAAACAGCCACCAAACAAAGAAGACAGAGTGAATGTTTTTTCAAGAATGAATTTGAATGTTTTCAATGTTTTGGTTAGGAGAATGAAAAGAAGTTGAAAAGCTCAAGATTCTTCCTCTGAATTTATTTATTTTACAGAAAGCACGAGAGGAACACAAGCGTCTGGTTAAAGGAGGGCCTTTCAAAACAAATATGTACCCTCTGGAGTATTTTGACATGAATCCCTACTTTAACGACAAACCTTTGCCACCTCTGAAGAAACCGCCTCCAGAGAAGCGAACTGTACCACCTTTCAAACCAAGTTCCCCTGCTAAGAAGGTTAGTTTATCTTAAAGCTACTGCAAACAATGGATAAATATGCAGCTGTTTTGAATTAAAACTTTGCTTACAGTACATAACGTAGAAACCAACGTTTCGTACTCTAAAAAATAGAAAAGTTTATTTTGTCTGAGCCAACACTCCCTGATAAGCAGTTTCAAGTAACCTAGAAAGTCTTTAAAATTTGTGTCGTTCTGTTAACATGCAGTTAATTGGCTGGAGAGGCCATGAAATATGCACAGAGTGGAATGAATGTTTTACAATAAATGACAGCAAGAAAGAATTACAGTAGCAAAACAAAATGCTTTTTTATTTTGGACTCTTTCAATCTCTCATGGCATTTTTGAACCTGTATAGGTATCTAAAACAAAATTCTTAGCGGTGTCACGGGAATGGAGAGCTGGAAGGAACAGAAAATGTCAGATTAAGGCTCCTGCTCAGCAAAACGCTGTAGGAGTTATCTTGGGAGTTAGCAGCAGACACAAATCTGGAGTCAGCTTTAGAATTTTCTAATTCTTCAGTATTTAGGAAAAAAGGAGGAGGTGGATGGGAATAAATACATGGGGGAAGCACTCAGGGGACCTAAGAAATGAAGCTTAGTGTTAATGTCAAGGAACATAGTTCATTTGTTTCAGTTACTTTGTTACTTCTTAAAATCCAGATGGATATTTTTGCATTCCATAAAGCATTTCTTTTTAATATATATGTTTTTTCTGAGATTAAATACTAGGTTTATGGAATTCACCTTAGGCTAAATCTTATTTTTAGTTTGAAATGTTCTTAAAATATTGATGCATAAATGTCTCTCTCAGCTGACTCCAAATAGGTAGTACAGTAATACCTCTTAATTTGTCACTTTTCTTCATTTTGGTGTTCCACTGTCAGCCACTTAATATAATGTTCTGCTAATTTTATGATTATTCAGTCCTTCACCATTGACTTATTTGACCGATACTAATTCATTTGAGGAACAAGATGATTGCAGTGAAAATGTAACTGTTCAGAAAAGGACTGCAAAAATGCTTACACATGAAGAATTATGCTGGGTGTTTAGTCTCACAGATGAAGCAGCTGAGATCCTTTTGTGTTCTGAAAAGACAGCTGCTGAAACAGCTGTACATCTCACTGAGGATGCTGGTCACCCTGTTCCTGGCTCTCAACATTGTGCATGCTGCCATTCGAGATACAAATGGTGTACTTCTCAAACTCCCTCTTTGCTATACAAATCCTCACTGGAAAATTTGCTTTATTGCTGATTGAATTGCTTACTGTTGCATTTTAAGGAAAGCAGTCTCAACAGACTGTGGAGATTAGCTGTTCTAGAGGATTGCAAGGAATTAATAAGGTTTCTGCATGCTTTTTAACTAGAAATTGCCACTGTAATAGTTCTGGTGGACTTACTGTTACAGGAAAACCCTGTGTTGTGTTCCTGTACCTGCACTGAATATGGAGGTTTACTGTGAACTAATAGTGACATAGGAATTCTCTCTCTTTTTTATTTTTTTTAACTACATCATAGGTCACTTCAATGAGTTCTGGTTTTACTTTTTCTATCATGTTTTTAAAATCCTTCACTCAAAATCCAGACTTCCAAAGAATATTTTAAACCATCTAATTAATCACTAAAATTTTCCCTAAGGTTTCCAATGCAAGTTTAAGGAATTTTGGTTTGCTGTTATTATTGTTGTTGCTTTTAAATAGAATATAATGCAGTCTGCTATTAAGTATTCCCTGCTTTTGCATGAAAAATATTGTAATAAAATTCAAATATTCTGTAGATTGGCACTTTGAAAGTTTTTTTTTTTTTCAGTCAGGGGGCATGAAAGGAGGCACATTTGATCCTTATCCAAGCCATTCTGCTGACCCTTATGTAATCAAAAAAACTATGGCTGTGTCACCCAGTAAAGAACAAAAGGTTTTTCTTCCTCCTCCTGGACCTAAAAGCAGACCTGTTACAAGTATAATCACTCAAAATGTCATAAGGTAAGCCACTTTAAGTTCGTATTTCATGTGTGCTGTCTACCAGCATTCCTTAGCGTAGTTGCTTATTAACAGAGTAATTGAAGGAATTGTTAACAAAAGGATAAGAAATATATAAGGAAGCTTGCTTTCAAAATTTATTCCCATACTTCTGTAAATTTAGGTGAAGTTTTTTTCATACAGTTATTTTTAAATAACTTTCTGTTTGGCGTTATTGTAATTCAAGCAGATGACCGTGTTTTCAGTTTCAAATGGGATTTCTAAGATTGCATGTAAAATAGCTAAGCATAGATGTATGATTTTTTTGCATACTCCGTGAGCAACATGAAATATTTTATCTGATTAAAATTTCAATCAATATTAGAAGAATGTTTCACATTTGTGATTGTCTGTTATGTATCACGTGTGAAGTTCAAGAAACACAACTTTTTAATCCACTTGTGACTGTTCTATTTACTTCACTACGTACCTGAATTTGCTTAATCACTTTTAAATTGTAGGAATTGTTCAAAGTTTCAATTTGCACTGACAGAGCCAAACCAGAAGCTACCTATTACTCCACATTAAATAAGTTTTAAAATTGAGAAGGAATGGGTGATTGTGGAGTATCACCATCAGCTCACAGAAACGGTTATGATGGACTCATTACAAATATTTGTAGAGAGAAAAAAATCACATCTGAAAGTTCCGCAGACAGAAATTCAAACCACTTCACCATTTCTCTCCTAACAATTTTAAAGGACATATTGATTTTTGCTTCACTATCCCTAGGCTTAGTGGGAGAATTTTGAACAGCATTTATTGGAAATATGAATGTTATAGCTCATATGTGGTGAGATACTTTTCAAATTGTCAGCTTTTCCCCAGTGGATTACAATTTTTATGTACTTTCCAGTGGAAATCTTATCTTCTGGTATTTTGACTGTAATTCTAAATTGGATTTGTGAGCACAAATTCTTTCTCTGACACAGAGTTCTGTGTAAATCAATTAGATGCCTCATGGATTAAAGTCATTAAATCTAATTACAGGAATGGATGTAACAGTTTTTCATTTCTACAAAAACTTTCCTATTCTGAAGAGTGATATTCTAAAACAAAATCTAATAAGTTTCTCTTCATTTACATTTCAGATCAATAAATGTAAAGAACTACAAGACTGCATATGCTACATCTTATTAGGTAAAAACGGTGAAATGAAGGGTACACTTTTAAGACTCTTAACAGCACAGTTGCTAATCAGCGTTCAGAGCAAATAAAAATGTGAAAAAGTGGAATTCAAGTACATAAGGCAATCCAGTTTGTTTAATTATCGAGAATGCAATATCTGTGTTTGTTTTTTTCACACATACACACACACACAGACACATCTACATACATACTTGGTTGTAAAGCTACAATAAGTAATATAATGTATTCAGTAGGTCCATGGGTGAATAGTTTTTCATCTTATTGCTTCACTTGAGTTTTGAAATGTATTTTTACAGAACATACCCCCTACTGAGTAATTTAGGTTCAAATTCACAAAGTACTGCAGTGGAAAAAAACGCACGTATTTCAAAGACTGCCAAATAAGTTTGCTCATGGTGAAACTAAGATAATTGTTTCCCCTTAGTAGTATTACAATTTATAGTTTATTTCAACAGTACTTTGTGTAAGAACTGTCTTAAAGACTTTCAGTTATGATGACATTCTCAAAATGACCATTGTCGGTCTGTTATAAAGGTAGTTATCTCTAACCACCATCATCTGTTTAACCAAGAGTAGCTCTGTTACCTCTGTGTACATGCAAGTATCTTAACAAACGTAATCCTTCAAACTTCTTCTAGGATGGAACTATGATCCTAACTTTTATAGGGTTTTTTAAAATGTGGTCCAAGAAACTTGTTCATGTAAATACCCCTCAGCATTTATATTTATTAGTTATTTCTTGAAAATGTGTAGATATTTATTCTTTAAGGATACTTACTACTGTCCTCAAGATAAGGCGGTTTTTTTGTTTGTTTGTTTCCTTATTAATTCTAGACTTGTATATTCTAGACTAGGTCTCACATTTCCTAACATTGAAGAAAATAAAAATAAACAGTTGTTGACCAGGTCTTCCAGCATTTATTGAAGCATAAAACCCCATGCTTTTAGATCAAGAGGAAACAATATTTTAAAATACTGTACTGTAATTTGTACAATAATTTTGATTTTGATGTTTTCTTTATCCAAAGACCTGTAAAAGATTTTTTTTTTTTTAACACAGTGTATTAGATAATGGTATTGTGCTGGCTTTAGGTGTCTTTGTACAGGTTATCAGGACAATATGTTATGTTGTTCACTTATGAACTCTGCAGATTTAGCCCTCCTAGACAGATTGGACTGCACAGTACTTCCTTCTAACTGCTGTTCTGATGTAGTGCAGCTGATGAAGACTGCTCTGAAGTTTTTATTTTCCTTTCCTTGCTTTTCCTTCCACCTCTTCAGTTCTTCCTGTTGTATTTTCTTCCGTATTTTAGTTATCTTTTCATTCCCTAGCAAAATGGGGAAATGAGATTAAAATTTATGGCACTTTAGTAAAACAAAACAAAAAGAAAAATCAGAACAACAAAAAGAACCCAAGTCATCTAAAAGACAGGTTAACGTGGGTTAAATTTTATTTAGGACTTCCTGTAAAATAACCTATGAAATGGGGCATGCACTAAACTGCTCAGCTAAAAGGTTGCTAAGATTCCCTTCGAGTCTGAGATCTTTGGGACAGAATTCAATCTCCTGTCAACTGTCATAGTTTCATCACATTTCTATATACTAGTTAAGTTGTATAAGGATCTGCTCTTAATCTGTAAAATGCAGCGAAGTATCAATAAGAGCAGTTTGAGTACATTACAAAAAAAATACTGAAAAGACTGTAAATGATTTAAACAAAAAGAGAAAAAAACACAAAAGATAGTAAGCTACTATGAATTGAAAGTCATACCTTGTGAAAGGCAATCCAAAGGAATTTCTTTACAAGTTCTTGTGGAATGTTCAGAATAACAGTTATTTTGCATGGTGCCAGAACTAGATTTGGGTTTCTTTTGTGCCCATGCTAAAGCTGTAGCTTGGCCTCGGAGATAAACATAATCCTTATGCAAACGGTGGAATTCAAGCTGTGCTACATCTCTCTCATTTTCAATAGTCCACAGTTGATTTTCTAATAGTAAGCATTCTTTAGACAGTTTTCTAATATCATTTTCATATTTGGAAGCATATTGTCTATACTCATTCAGTTCTCTCTTAAGTAGCTGATTTTCCTCTGTGATGTCTGTTATTACTGTTGATAACCTCTTGTATTCTGTGTTTGCAGTAGTCAAGTTGTATTTTAAAAGATCAGTATCTGCTTTTGCATTTCTGGGTTCAGTCATGAATTTCTTTTCTGTATACACTTCATCTGACTGGACTTCTTCAATGTCCTTCAGCAGCATCTGTTTAGTATTAGAACATGCCTGCAGAGTCATTTCAAGATTAAGTTTTTTCTCTGCAAATGTTTGCATTAATTGAAGATGAGTCTCCAGTTCAGATTTTGTTGCAGTTTCTTTTTCTTTCATTTGTTTTATTTCACTCTTCTTTCCTTCAAGCTCTTGCTCTAGGGAGCTTTTTTCTTCTGTAAGCTGACCAAGTTTTTTATTTGTTTCCTGTGAATTGGAGTATTTGTGTTTCAAGGACTCTAGCATTGCATTGAGCCTCTCTTTTTCGCAAGTACCAGCAGTCATCTTTCCTTCTAACTTCTTGTTCCTAATTTGAAAATCATGTAGTGCCTGTTTTGTGTCTTTGTTTCCACTGTGGTGTTGATTCTTTTTCTTTTCAAGGACTATTTTCTGGTTCTGGAGTTCTTTACATTTTCTTATCAGGCTCTTTACTTCCTTAACACGTTCCTCATTGCCTTCTGGTGATTTAACCAACTGAGTTTGCATACTCCTCTTTTCTTTAGTGAAATCCTTAATTTTCACATCATATTTTGATATTTTTTCTTTCAAAGACTGTACAGTATCAGCAAGAGGTTTGACCTTGTTCATGAGATGTAGATTTTCATTCTGAAGATAACATACTCTTTTTTGCAGATGCTCAGAGTTTTTCAGAGGCTTATGCAATGCTTCAATTTCTCCAGCATATTCAGGGGCTGCTTTGTTTTCACTGAACTTCTGATCTCCTAGCCTCAGCAGCATCTGGTTAAAAACAGACAGTTGTTCTTTTTCTAGTTGCTGTTTGTTATCAAGCATTAGTAGCTTATCTTTCACCATTTTGGAAAATGGATCTACCTGGCATATGTTATCTTTACTAAAACTGCTTTTAAGTGCAAGTACATTTCTGCATTCAGATTCTGCTTTTTCATTGCATGCTGTTGTAGGAGGGGCCCCTACTGCCATACTCAGAATCTTTATAAAATTCTTGATCAAAATGTAGGCAATTTTCATTAAGTAGAGCTGAAGCAATATGTGATTCATCCAAAAGAAGTCACAATTTCCGCACTGTCTTTGAAGTTATTTAATTTTTCTCTGTATAAAAAGGAAGATTTTTCTGTATTATTTGCTAACAAATCTGAATTAGTACTGGCTGACTTCCAAAACTCTTGTTTCAGCAACTTAGTAGCATAATTATCATCTATTTTACAAATTTCTTTCCTGTATTCAAGTACGTGCATAGGAAGTTTAGATTTACTCAAAATTACCTTCTCCTGGGCAGCATCCGACCTTTCTGTCTCTGAATCAGTGCCAGATACCAAATGTCCACATGTAAACTCATTGTTTCTTTTAAGTATCCTTTTGTTTCCAATTAGATTTTCTGAATCTTCAACCTTTTCAGTTTTCAATGAAATCCTATGTGAAATTTGTATATCACTGACCACGTTTCTAGCACTGCAGTTTACTTCCACATGCTCTTCAGAACTGGATTGTTGGTCATGGTGAACTTCTCTTTTAGAAGACAACAATTCAGGATATCCTGTAGGCTACCTCACAAAATTAAAAACAAATGTACAAAAAAAAATCATACTGTAAGAATTATGAAGTGTAGTAATGGAAGTATAAGACATCTGAACTGCTAAAAAAGCCACTTCTCAATCAAGACTTGCACAAATTTTGTCTCTGCCAATGCCATTTAGCTATTAGAATGTTAACAATTTTAATCAGACTCATTTAATTCAGTATTGGGTTTTGGAGCAAGCACAACATACTGAGTGTCTTAAATTGATTATATTTCAAGCAGAGGAGAGGCGACCTAAGGAGATTATAGTTTGTCTTTGGTTTTGTCATCCTAGTCAGCACAAATTAAGGGCAAACTGGAGTTACACTAAATAGATGCAGAAAAAGTAAGTTTTATTCCCTTTTTTCATTTCTGTCCCCTCCTTGGCTCTGTCCTGTCTCACTATATGCTTTGTATTGCATTCCGTATCCAGTGAAATGAAATGAAATCCAAATGAATTTGGGGAAGGTCAAGTTACTATTTTGTCTGTGCAAAAAAGAAATGGAACTTAATCAAAGTGAGTGGAAGGGAACGGAATAACATATTCATGACTTCTCAGGAAGAAAACACTTGTTATTTTTCGTACTCAGAATACCCATTGGATTATTTTAAAAAAGAAAAAAAAAAAAGATTAAAGCCAAAATCCATCTAAAGAATAATGTGTTTGTAGGTAAAAACTGTTAACATACCAGCGATGCATTATTTGCTGTAAAAGTGATGTGTGCAGTCATCATAATCTTGGCTGAAGTATGTACTGGGGTTTTCATTTCAAATATATTTTTATTTAGTATGTCACTGATTTCAGACTGTACCTGAAAAAGATTATTTATAGAAAACTTACGTAAGTATTTCACCTTCCAAAACACATGGTTAATCAGGAAGTTATCTCTTGCAAAGGACAGACTGAATGGAAATGGAGTGTAGGAACAGGGAACTGTGCAAAACAAGCAAAGCATAATGCTAAACGTCCTTTCTGCATCAGCTCTTTAGCTTTTATATAATGAATTAGATAAAATGATGTCAGAAAATGCTCCTGAAAGGGTGGCCTAGGATTTTGTGAGAAATGGCAGTTTGCAGCATTGGAGCAGGTTCTGATGTCTAATGACTAACATCATGTGGAATTGAAACTGATTTGAAAACAACAGTTTCCTTGAGGTTACAGTACTATTAGATTAAATTAGATCTAGTCCTTCAGCTTTTAATAGTTTAATATTTTTAATAGTTTAATAGTTTTAATAGTTTAATAGTTTTAATGTATATTTAACGTACATAATAACCTAAAATACTTATGGCAATATCTAAAAATGCAGGAGTTGGCATTTACATTTAAGAGCATTTGTGTTTTTTTTTTTTTTTTTACCATATTAGCATTCTCCAGAGTCTGTTTCTGAAATGTCTGAAATGATTCCAGCTGTTGTTGAAGAATCTAAAATGTAGAAACAATATCAGAAAACTGGTTTTTTTTTTTAATGAATCAAAATATTTTCTGTTTAACTCATGTTTATTTACTACAATCATTTTCATCCAGATCCTCTTACCATTCAATAGCATTTAGAAACTTATTTCCAATACTGGAAGGATTTCAGCGCTGTTCTTCATGGATAGTTGCTCACGTCACTGAAAGCTCTGGCACATCTGGCATTACTTTTGTTCCATAGTTTTTACCATGAGGCCAAATATATTTATGTTTAAATTTTACTCCAGTACTCTAATTCCAAAGATCATCCTTTTGGTTTAAATTGTGGTGTGCTGGTTGGACAACATAAGAAAGTTGGACTGTCTCTGGGAACTAATAAAAGAAAACCCTAGTATTCCATGTTAACAGCACTAATCTTTGCTAAGCTCTAATGATTTAAAAGTGCTTTACAATAAATATTGCATATGTTCTACATGGATCAAAGAATATTTTACTGAATCATATTTAGGGCACAGGAATTCAGAAACTCAGTAAAAATTTCAGCTAAAAGAATGAATGTGGGCACATAGAAAAATGTGTAGTTTACTACATGTTTCACTTTGGAAGAAGATTCCCCAAAAGAAGAAAAGAGGCAGGTATAGAATCACAGAATGGTTTGGGTTGGAAGGGACCTTTAAATCATCTAGTTCCAACACCCCTGCTACATAGGGAGGAACACCTCCCACTAGACCAGATTGCTCAAAGCCCCATCCAGCCTGGTTTTGAATGCCTCCAGGGAGGATGCACCCACAAGCTCACTGGGCAACCTGTTCCAGTGTCTCACCACCCTCACAGTAAATAATTTCTTCCTAATATGTAGTCTAAATCTACCCTCCTTCAGTTTTAAGTAATTTCCCCTCATCCTGTCGCTACACGCCCTTAAAAATAATCCCTCCCCAGCTTTCCAGTAGGCCCCTTTCGGGTACTGGAAGGCTGCTACAAGCTCCCTCTGAAGCCTTCTTTTCTCCAGACTGAAGAACCTCAACTCTCTCAGCCTGTGCTCACAGGGGAGCTCCAGCCCTCCAATTGTTTTTGTGGCCATTCTCTGGACCTGCTCCAAGGCCTCCATGCCTTTCTTGTGGGTGGGCCCCAGAACTGCACACAGCACTCTAGGTGGGGTCTCAAGAGAGCAGAGTAGAGAGGCAAAATTGCCTCCCTCGACCTGCTGATCATGCTTATGCAACCCACAGTATGGTTGGCAACAGCGCATAGAGATATTATGTATAGAGTATAGGTGGATGTATAAAGTACATATTAGGTATAGAGTACTGTAAATCCTATGCCTAAGTTATTAAAATATATTGTATTAAAAGCAGAACAAACATGCTTTGCTAATTACTATTCAAATATAAATTGTAGTTTGAAAGTAAGCTGTCCATTTCAAAATATTTCAGCAAATTTCTTACTGAAAAATATCTGGACAGCTCCAGTTTTAAATACAGAGAAACAATCATTCACTTGTATTCATGAATATGCTAACCAGATTCACACATAAAGAACAATGTAAAGGAGACTAGCTTTATATCAAATAACCCTGTCAGCAGCTCCTGTGTAGTAAGGCCCCTTAGCTCAGTAGCTCCTACTGCTCCAGCTTTCAGCCCAGGGCAGTCTGCCTGCAGTGGTTTGGCCACGCCAGCAGGCACATGCTTAACTAGACGTGCCATGTGGGACTCATGCTAGCTGTGGCTCTTTGTGCCAAGTCATCATACTCTGTCTGCAGACAGAATCAATCAGCTTACTTCCAGTGCTGTTTGCAGGTGAATCAGATCTTCAGCTTCTATTGTGCGATTACCTGCAAACACAAACGACATTTCTACAGTTAGCAGTGCCTGAAGTTCTCAGAGCTGTTTCATACCTAACTGGACATCCACAAGAGCAAATGGAGAAAGAGCGAGCGTTGTGGAGGTCGAGGAAGGACCTAACAGCGTATTTTCTTGGCGTTCCGAGCCCCGGGCAGGTCAGGATAATGCAGTCAGCGTCTGGAGACCCCCTGAAAAGGCTCAAGCTCCAGCTGAAAAGCTCCCCTTTGAAAGCGTCGAAGCGCCCGCGGCAGAGCACGTACCGCGATGGTGCCGCGGCACCGCCCCGTGTGATGGCCTGGCCGCCCCGCCCCGCGGCCGGCCCAGCATTCCAGCGCTCGGTCGTGGCCGCGCAGGTTTTCTTCTCGCGGGAGGCTACGCTGGCCCGCACCATCCACCGCCTCAGGACGAGGAGGGCCGGGGCTGCGTGCCGGTTCCCTCGCGGCGCTGAGGCAACGCGGCGCGCGGGTGCGTGGCAGTGTCGTCACACTCGCGGTGACGCGCAGCCCCCGGCAGCTCGGTCCCGCCGCGGCAACCGGGCCTGCAGCCGGCCTGCTCCGTGCGGCCGCCGTGCCAGCGCCAAGGGCTGCGCCGCAGCCCCTGTGTCGCCCCCACCGCAGCTGAGCGCCGTCGCAGGAGGGCCCGCTCCTCAGGTGCTCGGCGTCCTTGGTGCCAATGTTTTCTGGTGAACAAAACGTTCACTGTACATCACCTGTATTCACGAGAGCAGTCAAGGTATAATTAAACGACTCAGGTGCACGAAGCAAGGTTGGACACAGCTTGTTAGGCGTGGCTGCTACTCACATAGCAGCTGTGAGGCCATGTACACAGGGAAACCTTGGTTTGTTAAAGCACCTGCTGGCAGATGCAGTTGATATTTTTTCAGTAAACAGTACCACCTCAGGTAATTTTTTTCTTAAACTGTACATTTCATCTGTATGTGATGTGAAGCAGCATTTCATCTTATGGGACAAGTGAAATCTTTCTCCTACAGATAATTGTTTTAAATTGGAAGAGACATTCTCTGAAAGTGGATGTTACATCTTTCTACTTAAAGACTTGAGGAGTCTTTATATTCTTGGTTTGATGACTCCAATAAGCAGGTGTAATAGTTTTGGGAGAAATAAAAAAAAATTTAAAAAATCTTTTGGAAACTGATGCTGAGTACATTTCCCACCCTTCAAAAAACTGCAAAAAATACTAATTTATGAGTCATTTCAATATCATCTAATGAAAAACTTCAGATAAATTGCAAATATATATATATATATTATATAATATATATTAGAATGAGGGTAAAAGAATTACCCGGGATTACTGGCATTTTCCTTAACCATGTCTGCAATGATTGCCTCCTCCTTAAAGAAAGCCTTTGTGGAAAGTCACTAACATTCACTTACTGTTTTCATTTAAAAAACAAACAAAAAGCAACAATGTGGTAGAAAGAGACTTAGAAACATACTGCTGTCCTCCTAGCTTGCAGTATCACATACCAAACTGTCTTAAGACCGTATGACTCAGGTCTTTACAGACCCAGGAATGTTCTTAGGGAAATCTGGTTTAAACACGAACAGCTGGTTCATTTGTCTATCCCCCTAAGTATGGCAGAAATGTTAAATCAGCTACAGGGGCAGCTGTTACCTCTTTATTATTGTGAGACTGAGTAGATAGCTTCCATGAATCTTTGAACAGGTGCAACCTGGTCACATTTATTAAAACATTTATAGCAGTAAGTATCCAAGTATGTGAAGCATTAAGATCTGATGAGGTGATCATAGGGATAGAGTGCATTAAATAATTGGTGACATCACTTTGGCTTTCTAACATGGGAGGCAATGTATAAGTTAGAGCTGCTGTCAGTTTACTGAAATTGACATCTTTCAGGGAGATCTGAAGTGTCAAGGACAGATTCATATAATAAACAACAAAAAATATTCTTTTGTCACCACTGTGACAAATTTGATGATTTTTTTAATATAGGGAATGTATGTAAGGAAGTATTATTTGATTAGGATACTACTAATTCATTTCTCCCACATATTCAGTACATAAATTGAGATAAAAAGTTAAACACTTTTTTTTTTTTTTTCCTGGCCTGTGAACTAGGAGAATATCCTCATTTCATATTACTGTATTATGTTTTGTATTGTGGTGATAGCATGAATTAGAGCCCTTTCAGCATTTCAGAGAAAGGTCTGTTTTGGAAAATTGAATTACTATGAAAATTATGCTGGCAAACAGCATTGAGGTTCCATGCAGCACTGCTGTATGAGTGCCTCAGAGGTTTTGCATTTTTTCTTTACATGCCACAGAAGAATTTAGATTGATTTGACTGCTCATTATCTGTTCAGATGCTAAAACGCATATTTTATTCAATCCTTACTTTTATCAAGAGGTGGGCAATAGTTGATACTATTCTACAGTAATAGTCTTCAAAAGCCGCATCTGTGTTCAGGTGTAACTTTAAAAGAACAGCCTTTTTGTCACAGCATGTGACAGATCCACAGCACAGTGGATCTGTAATGAAAGGCAGCACCCATATCTCAATAATCATTTCTGAAATGTCATTCTTTCATCCACTGTGAAAGATGAGAGCAGCTCTTGATTCAGAAAGGGCAATTACTAATAGGCAGTGAATAGAAAGTAAATGTGAAAGACAATTAACAGAGGTCTGTGGTATATGTATGCATGGAGAAGAATGTCATAAATTGTAATGAGAATGGAAAAGGCTGGATAAATCATGAGTCAGAGAAGAAATATGTGAACGTTTTTAGAATTATAATCCTGCATTGGGATCAAAAAAATCTTGTGATTATGTCATCATTAATTAGTTTACACTCCCATAGAAGTGTGTACAATTAGTCTTGTTAACAGTAAAGGATCCCTACTTGGTCTCACATTTTTTTACAAATCATTTGAGTTTAGGGAAGAGAGAAAATTTTATGACCTACCCAGCAACTGGATCAGTTAATAAAAGGTTTTGCTTTTGTCTTGGTGTATAATTAATTTTTACACATTTTACCTGCATGTTTTTATTTTATATTGAATCATTGCTTGTGCATTTTTCTCTTGCTTACTGACTCTTACAGTTTGGGAGTTTTGTTTTGTTTTATTTTACCTCGGTCCACCAGTCTTCTGTGAAAGGAAGCAAAGGAGCAAAATGTTTGTAAATTATGATGTTATTTATTCTTCACAGTGTCTTTTCCCTTCTACACTGTATCTGCCTGGTCTGGGTTTTAAGCTGTGGGGTAGCTATTCTCTGCACAGTGCCTGTTTGCAGCTGGATCATCTTTGTATGTGAGTGTTCTTGCATTATGTGCTTCTTTTATAAATAATAAAATGAAATAAGGGAGGTCGTGGAAGAATCTCACTGTAAAAGAATTGTACTTCATCACCTCATACATTCTGCTTAGGTACAGTTTTGAATTGGCTCACTCAAAGAGGTTGAAGATGTAGAGCAGTGAACAGCAGTGCTTTCTGTAAAAGTAAGTGTAATTTTGAAGCTAGAGATATTGCAGTGAAAATGAAATAGAGTGAATTTGAAGAATAAAACATCAGGAAGTCGTGTAATTCTTGAAATTAATTAAAGAGCCAAAGTTAAAATGTTTTGGTTAAATATTTTCTATTTTAGTTTTAACATACTCCCAGCTTTCTTAAATGGGCAGGCTGAAGATGTTCCAACGTTAGCCAAGTATAGCAGTGGCAAGAATTATTCATGATAATGCCAATTACAAAAATTTCAGTCAGAAATATGATTACTAAGTAGCTAGCATTCATTAAGAATGTTGAATGAGTTCTACACACAAATGAAATAGTCAATATATGAAAAGAATATTTTACCTATAAATAGACTGAATGACAGACAGATTGTCCTGTGTGCAGTCATAGCTTCTCCTTGGGGTTTACTCTTTCTCAAAGAAAACTTGCCTGTGCTTTGTGTATGTGCACAACCTATAAGTAGCTTGTAATTTTACTGGCTGTTGAGCTGGTGCTCTGAAACTTCATTTCTACCTACAAGGGGAATGAGTATTTCTGTGCCTTGTGCCAGTCATGTAAGGTGGTGTTAATAGCTCCCTTCAGGTTTTGTGTAATGCCACAAAAAACTTTTTTTTTTTTTTCTTGAAAGTGTTGAAATTTGGCTGCACATGTTATGGTGGTTTTTTTTGTTTGTTTGTTTGTTTTGGCCATTGAACATATTGTTCCAGCCACGCCTATTTAGTGTACCTGGTCTAGTTAAAATTTAGCATTCTGTAGGCTGCTGGTTTAGCAGGACAATTAAAAACCTCTTAAATCAGGAGTATACTAAAAATATTGTAAAAAGTAAATTTATAAAGAATGAGATGTGTAAAAATTTATTTTCAAATGCTTATCTAGAAAAGAAAGACTGTGAAAAACTTGCCAGAGATTTTTTTCCTCAATCAAAAAGCAAATCAGTTGGTTCTGAGGATGTGGCATCTACTTAATGTGTATTTCAGGGAGAGCTTATTTAGCTCTAATTTGATTCTGCTGAATGACTTCCCATTAGTGGATGGTGTGTGTTAGCAGTGCTGCCAGAGATCATTTTCTAGTTGAATTTGATCATGAAGATAATCATTTTATGCACTTTGAAATTGTATGATATGAAGCAAAGTGTAGTAAGTGGAATAATGAGGGATTTCAAAAGCAGATTTCTGATCTGAACAAAAGTGTTAATATATTTTTAAAGTGTTGGAATGCAGTTGGAAATCTAAGAAGGCTGTTGAGTAAGTGGAAACACAGAGTTGAACTGCTTTAAAAAGGTTTTAAAGTTTCAGGTTGTTGGTAGTGCTTCGACATTACGTAAGAGAATGAAAGCATTTGTCTTGGAACAGTTGATACAGAAGCACTCTGTAAATCAATCTGGTGTATGTTTAGATGCAGTGTTTGTCTTGCTCATTTGGGAAGTTAAAATTTCATGTGTTTCCAGATCATCTTAGAATAGCCCTGTTTATGCAGTGGTAACATAGCTGAGGAAAGCTTTTCACACCTGTTGATCAACATCTGAAGAGTCCAGATATCAAGCATGTGAAGTCACACTTACTCTCTTTCTCTCCATCTAAAAATAAATGCCATAGCTCTCCCTAGCTTGCAATATATATATAAAATCTGGACACAGCTGAGCAGCATAGTAGTGTTACGCTGTCTTGATTTAGCGGGTATGCCATTCTTAAGCCAGCAGATAAAGTGGATCGTTCTTTAGCTGAACACTTTGTATGTATGGGATTTGTGCCAATAAGCCCTGACACCCACCAGAGGTAAAGAATGTGGCCTTGAGCACGCTACAGAGAGAACTGCTGCATCTTTCTCTCATATTTAAATCTCTGTATTTAATATCTTCAGACTGAAGAGAAGGTAGGATGTGGTTTCCAATTCTTCTCTATCAGGATCAAGGATTTTTGAATCTGAATGAATTGAACGTTGATGTTTCTTTTGTTTTACAGTGGTGTAAAGGTTTGCACATAGGTTGGTACTTGCAATTAGATAGGCTTTCAAGTTCTACTAAAATCATCTTAGACCTCAAACCTCTCAAAATAGCACCATGTCATGATGCAGTGCCTCTGAACTTCACTAAAGGATTTGTCATCAGGTCATTTTCTCTGGCTTTCTTTTAACCTAATATTTTTTTATGGCTACATTTCCAGGAATTTCCTCATCTTTTCAATTGATATGTTTGGCTTCTTAAAGAGAGGGTAGTTTCAACTCTTTGAAAGCACATCATTGCATTCACTTTCACAAAGCTGATTTTGCCTGGATTGTATGTTCAAATGTCTAATATAAAACTTGTTTCATTCTGGCCAGCTGTTTGATAAAATCCAAAACATCCTTTTCTGTGTGGCTGAAAATGCCTAACTTCTATTATTGTTAAGTCACTTGACATTCATACTTCTCATTTTTCATACCAGTTGAAAAGAAATACCGAATCCTTATCATATATAGTACATTTATTTTTACCTTCAGTTGCTCCACAAAGAAATGAACATTAAGCAATTATTTAAAAACACCAATGACACATTGCAAGTTTGTAAAAATAGACATGTGCACTCTCACTTTCAAAATGATTTTCAGGTTTACTTTATGGACTTTATCAGTGGAAAAATATAAATACTACATATAGCCTTCATGATACATAAGGAACAGAATTATGTTTTGTGCCAGAAAGTAATTCACTAGCTAATCTTTAAAGGGATGTGCCTCTATATGCTTTTGATATGTAGTTTTAAATTCTGAATACAGTGACACATTTTTAAAAATTTTAATTCTGAAATAATACTAAAACAGATTTAAAGTCTTTGAATATGCAAACGTTGCATTTCAGGCTTCATTGGGACTCATCTGATTTTTTAAAATAAATGTAAACTGCATACAGCCTCTTATTTTGATTCCTTATTCTTCTTACATTCTAAGCTTTTTATATTTTAGAGTGAGAAAAGTAAGATTCTTTGTCACTGAGTTGTTCATTTCTGCTATGAATTTAAGTATTGTGTTAAGTATTTCTGGCAGATGCTAAGGTGAAGTTTGTCATGTGCGTGTGTGTATGCAGCTGGCATACCTACCTGAAAGCAATGGAGCCCTTATAAAACATTTAGAAATTCATTTGAAAACCGTGTTCTTGTGAGTTCACCAGTCTTTTCATAAAAGATCTTTCTTTTGCAAATGTTAATTATCAGTCATTTTTAAAGTTGTCCAAGTTTTAATGATGAGGAATTAAGATACTATGGTGATATTTTCCCACTGTTTCTATTATGGAAATTGAATAATCTAGAGTAAAAAACAAAAAAATAAACAGTATCTGAGAGAAACATTTTCTGTAGAAAGGCTTTTAAATTTAATTTCATTCTCAATTTGCAGTAAGTTCCTAATAGAATAAATTCTTTTTTTTTTCCCAAAAAAATAATGTATTGGTGTGCCTGCCTCAGAGTAATTTTCTGCTAAGTGATGTGCGAGCTGAAAGGTGATTTAATTTGCAAAACATTAAACAGTGTAGAATTATTTTGTTTCTTAAATAAATGATCATTATGATACTAGCCCTTTTATTATATGAAATGGCATTCATTTCTTAACACATCTGCTGCATCAGAAAATTAAGAAAATATAACCCCAAATTGAAAGCAAAGTAAGCGGAATCTATTTTTGGCACACATTGGTGATAGTTGAATGGTTGAAACAGGCATGAACATCCCATTGTTTTGCACTATCCATGCAAAATAGCTTCTTTTCTAATGATTGATCAAGTTTCTTTCTTTGGTAGGGCCCAGCCTGTAGCACAATGAGGCTTTTGGTTTGCTATTTGTACAGATATTAGATTCTTAACGTGTTAAAAATAATGTCTTAATTACAGCACTTGGGTACACATACCTCAGTAATTGTGTAATACCCCTGATGTTTCAATTGTTTTATTTTTATTATTTTTTTTTTATTCCTGTACAGCTGTTTCAGTTCATACTGCATTGAGCTGTATTGGCAACTTCAAGGATAAAATTTTAGCTGAATTTTACTGGTACGGTATGTTACTGCTGATTAATAGGGACTTCCACCTCAGAATATCACAAGGTTTAAAAGCTGCTACTTTGAATTCAGACAGAAGTCCTGACAGTTGTACTGCAGTTCTAAGCTGTTAATGGCTTCTTGTGTGCATGCATGTATTTGTGTGCTAATGTAAGACTAGCATTTTGGGTAAACAGTAACTGCTTCATATCCCTCTGGTGGCCTCATGCGAGCTCGTGCATGAGCTTCACAGTAGAGCTGGCCTTCCACAAAGAAGTAGCCTTTTTGTTTCAGGTTAAGATTGCAGTCAGAGCACACAAAACATTCTGGGTGTCGGTATTTATCACGTGCCTTCACCACTGTCCCTCTGTGTGAAAACAAGAAAAAGCAATTAATTCATATGAATTTAGAGTGCAAAGAAACTAAAGTATAACACAAGGTAAGTTTTAGGTATTTCTTTTAAGGCCTTTAAGTTGCTTCTTTAGTGGCTTTGCCAGCTACTAGAGAATTTAAAGTTGTAAGTTGAGTTTGAATAAGTAGAATATATAATGCATTAGAGCTGATGAACAAGCTTTCCAATAGCTCACTGGAAAACCAGTTTGAAGAAACATTTTATTTTGGTTGTAACACTTTAAGTTTAGTCTCACCTATTAATATGTTAAATAAATTAATCTATTTATAAAACCTATTTCCTCATCATTATCTGTGTTCTTTGCTGAAATTAGTGATGTCATTAAAATATAAAACTGGTAGATTCAAAACAGATCACAGAGTGTTTTTGATGCTCCCACTGGCTTGTCAGGAGGATGCTTTACACTACTGAACCACCTACAAACCTGTAGTTTATCTGAATGTAAACTGGGGATGTGCACTTAAGCTAGAAATTTATAAAACTGAGAAGAAATAACTTACAGAATTCCACTCCCACATTTGTCACACTGTGGTACTTTCTGGGCTCCGGGCAGGCCAGTAGGTATCTTCGTTACAGGTGCTTTCACACTTCTTGTACCCACTGGACGTCCATCTGAGATCCAAAATATTTCTGTTAAATACAGGCTGATACAAAAATGTCTGCTACAGTTAAATCTTTTCCTGTAAATATGTACTTCTATATGTGTTTACAAGCTTTCACTTATGCCCAATAATAATGAAGTCTCTTGATATAAGTTTTGTGGGCCCAATCCCATGTGTTTAGAATTGGGAACAATTGTGTACTGTAGCCAAAAAGTAGATACAGCTTGATTAAAGAGATATTGCTCTCTATCTCATAGACACACAGAAATTCTCCGATAGCAGGTCTTGCGTATAAATAGGAGAGGGAGGAGGATTTGGCTTTAACATAGGGCCTTAACGTAGTCAGAACCTCTCTGAAAGCTTACTTCTTATTTTTACAACTAACAATATAATGAATTCAAAAAGATTTGTAACATGATATAAAATTACAGAAGAAGATGCCAAATAAAATCCCACAATAATATGTGTACAGAAAAAATAGATGCATTCATTCCTTCTCTCGTAAATATTTAGATACAAAAGGAAAAATTATAAATATAAATATTCACCCCTTGGCTTAAATTTGGTTATATTTTATTCTTTATGCTTAATGTAATTGTAAATATTAGAAACTTGTAGCCTTTAAAAATGTTTATTGTTATTTTCAAAACTTCATTTGGAGGAAATATGACTGTAAATGGTATTGTCCTCTTTAGTTTTAATTTAGAATGGAGAGGGAATGAGTGAAACTTATCTTAGAAGCTGGCTTAAAATTCTCTTTTTCTGGATGTGGGAGAGAGTGTTTTCTTTCTTTGTGTCCCAAAAGTTCTTACACATAAAAATTAGCATTTTAAAAACTATTTTGTACATTAGCAGTCTTAAACAAATATCACCGTTTTATTAACACAAGACATTGCTAGCCATAAGAGCAAGGGGAAAAATGTTATTAGGCTTGTGTACTATTTGTCAGATTTATAAAGATTTGGGCTGTCAGAAATTTGTGTAGTTTGGATCTCTCTTACTCTCTGATTCCCCTTTCCCACAAATATTAAAAAAAAAAAAAAAAAGTTGAAGAGGTAGAATATGTTATTATTAACCACCTTCCTCGGAGACTAAATTCTGGAGCACCTTAAAGGAGCCAGACTGGCGGGGTTGGCTGGGCTCCTCCTGTTGGTTGGAGTGCAGCATCCTGTACACGTCAGACTGAGGCACTGCCGTGGGAGCTGGGTCACTGCATCACAGGGAGGAAGAGCAGAGAATGCAGTTAACAGACAAAACTTCAAATGAATAGATCTGCCAGGCATAGGATGTGATTCAGGAAACAGCCATAGAGACATGTGAGTTTCTCCAGCCACTGGAAAACTGTTTCTTTCAGGTAGCACTGCTTTATATAGGCTTCTCTGGAGCTTAGTGTACTGAAAAAGATATCCATGGAATTCTTACAAAAATAAGTCTACGAACTCATGACGCTGTTTCCATAATTACTGCTCTGGCTCTAAGGGCATTTGGAAATAGGCCAGTACTTGTGTTTAACTTCAAAGCAGTTGCATTCTTTTGATCAACTGCTGTATTACCAGATGCTCTCTGGCCCAGTATCCAGAAATTCCATTTTCACAGCAGCTGGCTTCAGGAATGCTGATAAAATCACAGACCATATCTTTACATAGGGTCAGCCAAAACCTAAGCAAACACTTTGGGAGAGTGCCATGAAGTCAAGGTATTCATGCTTTTCTAAGTTGGCTCATTCACTAGTTACAATAATGATTATTTGTCTAATCTAATTGTTACTTAATTTATGAAGGTGACAGAAAGAGGCTGAAGTAGGTATTACATTTGCAGATAAACACAGGTGAATGGAAAATATACTTTTAAAATTAAATTAATGTGGGATGTGACTTTTATAATGGCAATTTCATGACAAAAAAAAAAAGGTAAATTCTTGTCTAGATAATGTTTCATGGTTGAATTTCTTACGATCTGCAAACAAATGATTTTGCCAAAAATGTTTCGTGGTTTGATTTTAAATCATGCTGAATTTTAAAATTGATTGAGCTAACATTTTCAGTGTCTGAGAGAAAGGACAGATGACTACAGACACTGGGAAGATTAGGCTGAACGTGTGACATCCATAAATTTCAAATTGCTACTGGGACTAATTAGGTAAAAATTACTTCAGCGAAGTCTGTTATCTCACTGATATTTGTGTAAATGTCCATTTTAAATTTCCTATTACAACAGGCCTTCTATGGTCTGTTGTACCTTAGATAAGTTGCCACTGGAAAAAAAAAGCAACTAATTCCATAGGAAATTAGGCTGTTTTTGACTTACATGATTTTGTTACCTTCCCAAAATAACATCTGGGCTGTCACGTAGCGCAGTAAGAGGAATAACTACTGTTGATTACATTAATTCTTTGTGTCTTCTGTGATCAACCAAATTGCTCAGAGCCGTATTTAAGTTGTATAGAACATGTTCTGTTCTTTTATCATAAGCTTTTAATCTACAGAGTAAGCTCACTTCTAAAGATTTTCACTATTGCAAAATCAGACCCTCAGTCTCTCTTCTTGACTAAAATATTCCTGAAATCCAAACAAGTGATAATACAATTACATACAAAATGCAAAAGACAGGGACAAATCAATGAGATAACATTCCTAAATTCATACAGAGCAAAAATGAATCCCACAACAGAAAAGACATTTCAAACCTGTGTAGGGAGTCCGTTCTCAAACTGAGAACACTACAGGCATTTGTGAAATCTGATTACTCTGGGCTTAATCCATTATTACAGAATAAAGAAAAAGGTATTTGGCTTTTTTCTTTTGCCCTATTCTTCTTGTTGTTATTGAGGGTAAACATTAATGCAGTAGATTAAAATCACTCAAATGAAGTACAGTTTTGTGTTCATCAAATTAGCATGAACATAAATATTTCTTTATAAATTTGATTTTTATGGTTAGTTACAGCCCAGTTCTTCAAAACTCTGAAGAAAGCTTATTGGTGCCAGTGATTACTGCTTATTTTAGGTATTAGTGATTAGCTTTAGTTTACACCATACATATTATAAATTATTAAGTACTGTTGTATAACAAAAAAGTAAGTACTATTAAGCAAAAATAAAGGTGAACCAAAATTAATGATTAATTGTACCTTGTAAAGATGAGTAGAGTTTTAAAAGTTTTTATAATTTATCACTGCTGTCCATATTGGCGAGGTTCCTACCTGACTTTTAGTTACTGTAGTAAATGAAATTCATAAATCATCTTTTAATCTTTTGGTCATTTTTAGATTTAGAAAGTCAATACTGGCTCTTTTTGGACAAAAGCTAGTTACTGAACAAATCGTCCCAAGTGGGAGTTAATAGTATGAATATCTGTCCACAAGATCTCCTAACTTCAATTTCAACAGTTGAAATAAATCTGAGTTAATAATAATATTGCATTAATGATCCATAAGAATCATTTATTAAGAATAATTTAATAAGATTATTAAATTAATAAATTATTAAATACTAGCTATGATAGTAACAACAACTAATTATGAATTTGGGAGGGGATGAGAATCTTAATTTGGAATGACCAGTCAGCAAGTAGTCCAGGTAGTTTAATCAGCTTTTATTTATTAACTACAAATTTAAGATTATTTCCTCTGAGTTACTTATAAATTCTGAAAGACCTCTTTAATACTAAAATTCATCAACTACTGATGTTTTAATGGAAACATTGAATGCCTTTAAATAACTTAGTTTGTCTTTAACCCTTTTACACATTCTTGAAGAAACAGTGTGATATTATTAAAGCCCATGACTGCTGGTAATTCTAAATCCATATATTCATAAATATCAAGCATGCTGCTCTAATTACCTCATTACGGGTGTTTCCCCCAGAGCTGTAGAAACTTGGCCTTGCAGTGTTTCCATGATATTGTCATCTGAGTACAACTGCATAGGTGTGTTAAACTGAGCGTGTACAATCTTGACACCAGGAAGCTCCATTTCCAGGGGAACGTTAGGGGCCATCCTAGATACTGCTTTCAGCTCGGTGGGGCAGATGGAGCTAACCGTGCTAATTGAAGAGGGGGTACTACGTCCACTGCCACAGTCAATCCCCGAAGGAGTGCTGCATCCACTGTGTTAATTACAGATTACAGCCAGAGTGCAGAAAGGTGTGCAGTGCGCATCGGATTACAGAGAATAAAGACAAAAGTACAGGAATACGGTGATGTTAGCAAGTGTATGTATGTAACAAATACAGGAAAGTAAAAGTAGAGAAAAGCAAAAGTATGTGTACTCATGGAAAAGCATTTTCCTGTAAAAAGCATCAGTGCCAGTTATAAAGCATTCCTTAAAATTCTGGCAAGCATTTTCTCTAGGAGGTAAAAAAAAATACAATGAATTTAATATTTCAGAACATAATATTAATTTGCATTTTGAATGCTAGATTTTGTTTGAGTACCAGCTAAGCCTCCATAAAACTTGTTGTAGGCAAGTAATTCTTAAAATCTCAAAAGAGTAGCATACAAAGATTATGTGAGTTGTACACGCCAGTGACAGAATTAACACCAGCAATATTGGAATCCTAAATGCACCATTCCAGCCCTGCACTTCATGGTCCACATCTGAAGAAATTAAAGTAGTGTAAAATAGTGAATATGACATTGCCCAGATTTCCTTAAATTCTGTGCAAATTCGTATTTTAAAATTATCAATATATTTTGTTTATAACATTTGTTGAAAATTTCATAGAAGAAAAAATGCTTTAACAGCCAGTTGTACTTTTGCTTTTCTAAATGACAGTGTTTTTAATAGAATATAAAATGGTCCTTCACAAGAATAGAGAATTCATTTTACTGCTTTTGAAGCAGATTTTGCATGTAATTTATATAAAATAAAGAAGATGTACAGTTTTGGAGAAATACTGATATTGCTCTGTATTACTGAATTAGAGTTACTGTGCACTAACATCTCTGAAAAAGGCCTGGTAAAATAATGTAAACATTAAGCTCAAAGTCTTTTTCAGTGTCACTAATTTTCCTCAGAGCATCTCAGAGGCTTCCTTGATTCCAGGGATATTTTTTTTCCTGTTGTTGTATAACTTGTTACCATTTATATGATATTCAGAACCAAGAGAAGATAAAAATCTTTTTCCTCTGTATCAGGGTTGTGATTAGTTCTTTCCAAGCTGAATGATTTTGTGTAAGCCTGTAAAATAACACTGTATTTCACAATTTGACCATACAATACAATAGTTTGCTCAGGAGATACTCTTGCATGGAGAAGAACTCAAATTCTCCCCTGATTCAATGGAGAATTTGTGTAGGACCACATTCTTAAAAATTTAAAGGGAAATACATTTTCTACAATTAAAGCCATATGAAAAGAAAGCTAATTTCAGAAAGGATAGGCAAGTCTTAAACCAAAAGTACAAATTCTGTATCATCACCCAACAAGAGTCAGCTGAAAATATTAATATATATGGCTATTTATAAATTCACAAACTTTTTTAAAAAAGTAAAAATAACACCCTTACATTCTGCAGTATCTTGCTTTGTCAGTGCTGATAGTGTTAGTAAGTGAAAAAAATAGGAAAAGGGCAGAAAAAGCGTAAATCTTGCTAGTAGCAGCTGAAGTGGTGTTAAAGGAGAATGAAGTACAAATACAATGTAATCACATATAAAATATAATTTCCAGTTAGTTTAGTCCAGTGTGGCTAATGTTGTTTGTTAGTTCAATCCCACAGCCCACAATCAGCTCTTGTCATCAAAGTGCTGTTTACCTTCAGCTGTCTGTTCTAAAGGGATATATATGGTCAAGTTGGAGGTGGATTTTTTGTTTGTTTTTTTGTTTGTTTTGCTGTGTTTAACAAAGAATATTTTTTCAGCCAAACTAATGAAAAAGTAGGAGATAAACTGCGACAAACAAGGTTTTGTAGAATTAAGATTATCTATGAAAGAGTGCAGTTTTTAAATACAGACTTCTGCAATGCTAGAACACCATACAGACAGTACCCAACTAAAGCTCTGAAACTTCTTACATTGCTGGTAGGCTGGTGCTCTTCTGACAAGCTGGAAAACGGACAATTTAATTCAGCATTATCTCTGGAAATATTGGGAAATTGAGAGTAGGCTCCCAGTACACTCATTTGAACTTCTGTAAAACCGATTAGATACCTGCAATTGATACCTCATGGTCCAAAAGTCAGTTCCATATATATGTATATAAATGCTGTCTGTAGTTAGAGGCCACATGTTTCCTAAAGACTGTTATCTTTTATCCTGTATTGTCATCAGCCTCTGAGTAGAGATGGGCATGTTTTCTCCATTCTACATTGTTCATTTTTGTTCACAGAAGGATGGGGCTCTATCTGTCTATTAGTTTCCTCTTTGTCACTCAGATAGTGAAAAAAAAATACATCTGACAAAACTGATAGTCCATATGAGATTGTCCTTTGTATGCAGGAATCGACTATTCTGCTTTTTCAGTCTAGTCTGTCAGACTTGAAGTAGTATAACATAGTGTACAGGCATTTTTGACCCTCAGAATGAAATACAGAACACTAAATCCATTGGTAAAACCTGTTACTGCTAGAAAGCATAAAAAATAACATCGCAGTATATTGTATTGGTTGAGCACTTTTGAGCTTGAAAGAATTTGCACTGTTTCCCTCTCCCCTCTGCATTTAGTACTGCAAATCATAGTAAATTAGACTCCCAGTTATGACTGAGGAATATTAGACCGAAACAAATAATGTTAATATATAAGCTATTCTGCATTTTACAGATTTACATGTCTATAACAGTAGGTAGTTATTTTAGCTCTGCATTAGTCATTAGGATATCCTCTGAACAGCTATCTGCTGAAATTTTAACTTAAAATCACTGCACAGCCTAGACTTTAACTTGCAGAAGTACCCCTATCTTTTATTTAGCAAATGAAGAAATCTCATACATTTGTTTTTGGACAGAATTTCAAAGCTCTGTATATTTATAAGTGTACAATACTCGGTGCATACTATAAACAGAATCAGGTTTGTGGTTGCAGTTACTTCAGAATCATATGTGTATAACTGAGAGTAGGCCTGGACCTGCTTGCTTTCGGAAATTTTGAATTTTGAGCCTGATATTTGCAAGTTAAGCATTTCAGGTTTTTAAACTTCAGCCACACGTTATATACTACCATAAGTTAATTTCAAATCCCTCAGTATGATATATTAATGCAAACTGTGAGTATCCATTAAAAAATGACACCATGCATTCAAACTCATCACAGCACTCAGAGTTTATAACCTGCTTCGGCCTGGGAGTATGAAAGGTTTGGGCCGAATATTATGCTTGTGTTCAAAGTAGTTCATATCCTGTAAAGAAAAAAGGGTTAAAATATCTTCCTATAAGCCTATAAATGTTTACTTCTAGTTAGAAGGTTGCTGATAATGTTTTAAAATCATAACTATGAAGTAACCTTTTTTATTTTGTACATTCCTGGAACCTAAAAGCTGCAAAGTAAAGGTTTTAGAAAAGGATTAGATTGCAGTGTTGCAGATCAGTAGGGGGAGAAGAATTGTAGCTACCTGCAGTGTTACTACAGAGTTGAATGTAAAGTTTTCTGTGTTGGAAAAAATTGCTTCATCTATCACTTGTTTTTTGGATAACCAATAAACTCCTGATTATCAGAAAAAAAACAGCAAGAGCTGGACTTTTTAACTGAAAACAGAACAGATAGTGATATAACACAGAAGACTTATTATAAATAAATACCAGTACTCACTTTTGTGATGCATTAGGAATGAGACTCCTCAGCTGTCCATGAAGTGCGTCTTGTATATTGCCAGATGAGTACAGCCCAATTGGAGAATTATAGGAGGAGCTCACTACCTGTCTTTTGTCATCAATATTTGCTGCTGCAACAAAAGGCTGGGCCCTTCTGTTGTGAGCTGTACCAATAGGCTTGAATTCCTGTACATGATAGGCAGACAAAATACACAGAGCTACAATGCACACCAAAGCTAGTAACGAGTAAAACTGACATCAGTATTGTTAATCTCTGCATTTTTTACTTTTTAACTTTGTTATTTTTTAACTGATGCAAGCATACTATATTATTCTTCGAATTTTCTGTTTTCTTCTTTAGCTGTACACATTCAGAGATTATTTTTCTGCCTCAGAGCAACCAAAAGCCATTCCACATTTGTGAGTAGCATGAAAGTTCAAGAAGAAATGAGTGAGATGACCTATTGTATTCTCTAGGTTTTACGCTGTTTAGGTTCATCTTGTAGAAACATTCAGTGGATGAAGAGTGTTTGATGCTGTAGTCCATCATCCTTTCCTGCTGTCCTGCAGTGCTTTTTGGAGACAGTGTTATGAGTGCACTTGATCTACACAGAATAAAAAGGTCTCATTCCTAAAAGAGGTTTCTACAGTTTGAATGGCATTCTTCTCGAGAGACTGGAAGTTTCAATGGTAAGATAGCAGAGATTGTTGGTACTTCCGTAGCTTAGCTCTGCCAATTTGCTGTCTTGACTTTGGATGTGGGATGTATATTTTGCCTTGTGTTTGATTTTCCTAAGGTTTAGGCCACTTGACAGCAAATCTACAGAGGATGAAATATGAAGCTAGGACAGAACTTTTGTACATGCTGAGTCCTTACTTGTTCCTGAAAATTATATTCTCCGCTTAAAAGTGTGGTTGGAGTAATACTACAATACTATAGACAATTTATGTAATCACGTTGGTATCACACAGTGTCTTATGACCTATAGAGAGTTTGTTCTGATATTCCCATATCAATTTTATTCCAGATTGTAGGAGCTCAAGTTGTAATTACTGGAGCTTTTGGTTTAATCATTATGTACAATTTATGCTGTGTATTTGCTGTCACATGTTTTTTAATTGTTACATACCTAACATCTTCAGTATTAAAATTATTCTGATGCAATTGTGGTCTTTCAGTTAAATCTTGCAAGTTATGCAAATGAGTTTTCTTGTTCTGCTAAGTTGTTTTTTAAACAAAGTTTTTATTATTTTGGGATGCAGAAATGCCTTTCTCAGATTACGCTAACTTTTATGGAATGCTAGGAAAATTCAACTTAAAACAAATTAGCAACAAATACAATTTAATTTGAATACTTAAATCCCTGGGGTAATTCAGGATAGTAAGAGCAGATTAGTATGGACACATTTTTGACATCTGTAAGTTTTAATTTTTGAAATTAAGAAAACCTGAATGTGAACTGGCTCCGTAGTTTTCATTTAAAGCTACAGTTGCAGGAATATATTTAGGAACAGATGAGAAGAAAAGTCATGGTTATATAGAATGTGCAGCCAGGAAATGCAAACAGTAAAAGCAGTTAAATGGGAGAGTTTAGCAGTATTACATTGTAAGAGACTACTGAAAGAAGCAATCAGATAGATGTGCACAAAGGTTTTGCTTGCAGTCTTTGTTTCTTTCTGTCAGAACACCATTGCAATTGAAAAAATCTATTAGTAAATGGAAGTAAGCTACTACTGTTTAGGTTCATGTCTACTTTATGAAATATATTAATATCAAAATATTTAAAATTGATTTAAATCCATGTATGATACAAAGCAAGCAAAAGCAACAAGGCACACTGTCATTTCATCCCATTTAATTATGTTGACAAATGAACAGCACAGAAGACATGGCATCAGAGTAGCATATTTACAATATAACAGTTTTGAAAAAAGTACTTGCAGTTAATTCAACTTAAATTAATTCCTTTCTATTTTAAAATCATCACTTCATAAAAATATCAATGACAGAACATACAGCAGCAAAAACAGTCCAGCTCTTGTGTTTATTGGATCTTACTGAGTCTGTAAAAAGTCCTCTTTCAGTTCAAAAGCAAAATGAGAACTGGATGTTGTTGAAATTCATAATCAGGAATGTGTGATAATTATGGTATTTCGTTTCTTAAATTTTAATTTTGTATTTTTTTATTTTTATTTTTTTTTACCAGACTGATGTCCTTTTTGCATGACTAACTACATTTTGTATTTTGGTACAGGTATCAGGAACAATATGATCGCAGCCTCAGAAGTCTGTAGAAGTGCATGCAGCAGGGATTGTACGATGGCATTCTTTGGGGATAACTGCCATGAGTACACAAAGTTTACATGTTGAGGTACTCTGTGACTAAAATCTCTGTGAATACTGTTACAGAAGACGGGCTAGGTCCTCCAAACAACGTGAGTGCAAGTGTATCATTTCAGTACTTGACTGGAAGTAGTAATAGACTATAAATTTTGTAGAATAATGTTCTGTTTTGTTTAGATTTATAGACTTATCTATGTATATAGTATATTTATATCTCCAAGGAACGTATAATGTCTTTCATGGCCAGAGGTCTAGTAACAGGGAACAGAATGTTCAAAGGCAAAGATAGAAGCAATAAAAAACAACAACAACAACAAAAACACAAATAAAAACAATTCAAGAAATTGTGATGATGGAAATAATTTTACCTGAGATTAAAAGAGTTGTAAATGACAAAAAAATTTACAGGTCATAGTGTTGTTTTACATTAACATTATAGTAGAAAGACATATATGAGGGTATTTTTTTTTAAATTGATAATAAGATTCACTTTGTCATTTGCTCCGATTGTCTTTTCCTAATTATATTATTTGAGAATCTTCTGTTCTAAATTACTTTTATACAGAATATGAGGGAAATGTATTAGTAGTACTTCAAGTAGTCTATTATTTCCTATTATTTGTTGTGCCATAGTTTGCTCCAGATTAACAAAATGAAGTGGTTGGTTCTTATATGGGAATGCAGAGCTTTCAAGACTCCTTGTCAGCAGCTATCACTGGAAGTTGTTTGCTGGAATTGTTATCTTTGTATTCTCTTCCCAGAGGAAAAACTAGTGGGAGTTTTTATTGTGCTTTGACAATTGCTTCTGTCAGTCTCCAAATGACTGGGGCTGCTCAGCCTAATGCAAAAGCTTTCCACTGTGTAAAGGTTTCTTGTTCCATAGCTGCAACTAGGCACAGTGTTAATTGTTTATCAGTTTTCACATAACCATCTCCAAGTACCTATAGAACACTTTCTATCTGCTGAAATTAAAGTAAGCATTCTTTGACCTTGTGTTGATTTGATAGTTATTTAAACTATGTTTCACTTTCATTTATAACTATATTTTATTAGCTTGCAAATTAAAATCATTAAGATTTTTTAATTCTTATTCCTATGTAGTCAGATACTAATGGATTTTAAATTATTGATTTCCCCCATTGTGAAACTTTCTTAGTGTACTCTAGATCATGTATCTGGCAAAAGTGAAAAGTTCTAACTATCTTTATAACATGTGTAACCTTCTGAGTAATTTTAATTGTTCGCGATGTCGGAAATACTTTTTATACAACTCAGTGATTTTCCATTTTTGTAGACCAACCAGTGTGTGCAATACTTTTGGATAAACGGGATTGGCATTTGAAGTAGTACTAGACTGCTTTTGGATTTTGTTTCACTCGCCTGGGCTTCAACGCTTATGTTCACTGTTAGACAGCAACACACACTACTGTGCTTTACGCAGATTGTAGCTGTGCTGTAAATGGTCATCTGACAAATTTTCATTCTGCTGTTTGCATTGTTGGTAAACACACCACAGGGTCTCATGTGCTGCTACAAAATAAGCCATAAAATTAAATTTAAAATTTCAGCACTTATAGAAAAAAGGCTATATTTTTTTCACACAGATAGAACGGATTAATGGATGTTCTTCAGTGGAAGAATTTAACTACAGTATTAATCATCTTGAGGATGGTTTAGCATATTTGTTTCCTAACATTGCTACTTTTTTGATACCTAATATTTATTGAAATTAATTAGTCCTCCTGATTTTCTGATAAAGAAGTAGACGTACCTCTGTACCATATGGAGAGGCTGGCTATTTAAATCTGGGATAGATATTTTTTCTAACTGCCCAGTGGAGACTGCTTTTCAGTAGCCTGCCAAATAGCACTTTGAGAAATCTTATGATTTATTTTTAACTAACAGCTCCTCTTGGAATGCAGCATACATGTAAAAGGGATTATGATCCTGTAATACATACCTACATAATTTTCTGTACAGATTGTAGTCACATTGTTCTACTGCTGTGTCTTCTATGTATATCCTAGCTATTCCATTTTTCCATTTTAAAAATGCATTTAAAATAGCTGTTTTGTTTCTTCATTATACTGTCTCTTACTGCTGAAGAAGGTGGATTTTTTTTGTTGAGGTTTGCTGTATCGTTTAACATAAAGGCTTTAGAGCAGAACAGAGAGAGAGAACTGGAACACCAGAATGGTGTATTCATGTTTTGGAGGGCAACTGTGAGAACAGAATGGGTGGAAGCATTCACTGCTTAGAATGTGTTCAAATAGAATCTGCTCTTAATTTTTAATTTATTTTTTTCCTGGGATAACAGAAAATAAACACTTTGACATACTTACTTTGATCCTGACCTGCAATCAGAATGCTCTTTTCCCTTTCTCTCTTGAGACTACAGCAAATGTTTATGTATGTTAAAGGAGGAGTGGCAAAGGAAGTAAAACACTAGTTATAGACAACAGCTAGACAATTAACAGATAACAACATGGAAACTTCTGCTCAGAGATTTGTACGGTAACTGGGTATGACTCTGAAGAGAGAGGAAGATTTAAATTGAGTGTACAAGAAACAGGATCAGGCTGTTCTAAACTGGTGAATGATTTGCTTATTGATCAGTGCATGGGCATTGAACAGTTTTGTAACTTTCAGTTCTGTAGTACAGTGTAAAAGTGCATGGAAATAGAGAGACCCAACATTAATGAATTTCCCTGTTACATTACCTGTTACATCAAAAAGACTTTTGAGATGTGATGGGTGCATTGCATTGGTGTTTAACATCTATTTCTGACTTCATCAGAAAGTCTCTAAAGGAGTTAAAGCAACTTAAACAGTATCAGAATAAAAGGAGGTGTAGAACTGTGGTAATATGTGCAGTTTTAAAGAAAAATGGGTATGTGTTGTAACTTGTTAAAATTTTGTTTCATTTGTAGCTGAAAAACTAAAGCATCCATCAGATAAGATGATGCTTATATATCTGAAAACTGTTATGATTCATATTTGCTTAAACTGGTAGATAATGGATGGAGTGGTATTCAAAGAATTTTAATGACCACAAGGGAGATCATTTGAAGTGTAAAAACATGAATGAAAATGCTTAGGTAAATTTAAAGAATTCATACCTGTGGTTCAGCTTCCAAATTTATCTTGAAGGGATTTGCTTTGCCATCTTCTGTAACTTGTGGGGACCATAGTTTAGTTTGTGCCCTACAAAGAGAAAAAGGCAGAGATTAAAGAATTTGAATTCCTGTATAGTTATACATCTCTTGTAAAAGGAGAAAGTTTGAAAGTTTAGTTTGTTATATGCTTTATTACTGTTTTAACATGAAAGTGCTTTAACAGTATGTGTGTATTATATGTAAACTGTATTAAAAAGTACATGTATATTTTTTTCAATTACTTATATTATGAAGAATTGGAAATGATTTGTTAACAGTTAATGGAATGCAAAGGAAAACTAGTCCCCTTCTGTTTTGAGTAGAGCAAGCTTTTTACAGCTTTGTTTTTTAAATGTTTGATAGCTTTTTAGATACACTAAATATTTTGCACAAATAGGTGCATATATTAGGAATTTTCCTAAACCTCAATATCAGTTTATTTTTTCATGACCACAATATCTGTGGAAGGGCTGCTTTTTAATGGAGGAAGGGTGCAATTTAGGTACACAAGGTATATATCCAGTTGTAAATAGATATTGCATAGATATTCTTTCAGTTGCTTCAGTGGAGATAGCAAACACGTAAATAACAGTTACAATTCCGACTTTGCAGGCAAAGGAAAATTTGGCAGCTGATTTTAGAATGCTACAATACTAACATTAAACATTTATGTACAGTGTAGACAGTAATACTGTTTGCTATGTAAATCCAAATATTTAGTATTTTTAAATTTGCTGAAACTTCACATGGAAAATTACACTTACCACATTTTTAAATACATCGTAAGAGAGTTGTTAAATGGTATGTAGCAGCCTGTAACAGATTGATATACTGCAATTAAGTGTAGGAATTTTTAAACTAAAGTCTAGGCTTTAGTAACTAGACAATTCTTCTTCCAAGAAAAATACTCCTTTATTTGGAAAGGAATATTGTGGTCAGCTGGAACAAAGTGCTGCATCTCCCTAAGGGCGTCAGGTTGGTCAGAGTCGTCTGATTCCTGGAGGCAGCTGGGAAAGTGATTTTGATTAAAGGCTGAACAAACACATTTAGGGGATGTGAAGATGTATGTTGTTCCTCATGGTAGCTTTAGCGGAGAGAAATTACTGTAAGAAATTTCTGGGCTTGTGCATTTCAGGTAAGAGAGCTTTTTGTTTTTTTTAGCTACTTTTTTCCCCCTGTTTTTGAGGGCAGGAGGCAGTGATAAGCGCTTGGAGCTGGGAGTGGTAGAATACTGAGATAACTGACTAATTGACAGCTAGCTAAGGGCTCTACTTGGCCCTTTCCAGCTTTTTTTTTCCTAAGAATGTTGAGAATATTTCCCTATGGTAAATATAAGGCTTGTGAAATCAGTAGAGGCAGTGAGGGATAGGGTTCATAGCTCAGTGGTTCTTCAGGAGACTTCCCTGATGGAAGTTAATCCTGTTCCTGAGGATGTGTTCCAGAACTATTGCCTGATGTGGAGTTGGTGAGGTAGGTTTGCACGTGTGTAATTTGAAAGGTTTTGTGAAATTCTCAGAATTATTTTATGTAGTTAACCTACATAATGGTTGTAGTGCCTTAGTTGGATGATTGTATCTGTTCTCAGAAATAAGCAGATATGTTCACATACCTCTCTATTCTCAAGGAAAGCTGATGTGTAGCTGCTTTAATTCTTTCCTGAGCGTCATTGTGTGTCATGTTCTCTGTGCTTAGGCCATTGATAGCCACAATAACATCACCAGGGCACAAGTTGGCAGTAGAAGCCTTGCTTCCAGGTGTAATCTGAAAAACAAATTCTGAGTGAAGTTGCATTCATACCTAATAACTGATAGAATGAATTTACCATGCTTCCCTATTTTCTGCTGGATTGGGTGTGGGAGGAGTGGGTATATAAACAACTGTCTGATTTCTCCCAAAAACCTTGCCTTTGCAGTTTTGCTGATTTCTCTGTAGGTTTATTGTCGGATCAACAGACGTGCTTTATTCATCATAACTTCAAAGTAGATGAAAATTGCTTTCATGCTTTTTGAATTAAATAGGTTCCACTTTAATTTCTGTAATTACTTTAACTTGTCTTTGACCCTTTCATCTCAATTGCCATTGTGTAATTTGATTGAAAAAAGTGGTGATGTTCTCCCTCAAAACCTCAGGCAGTAGCAAAATAGTACTCTGCTAGATATTTGTGCTTAATGTTCATGCGTGTGATTTTCGTTGACTGGGGAACATAGAAGGGCATTTGTGGTCTCACGGACAACATACAGCAGTTACTGTATTTCCTGCAAGCTTGCCTTCTTATGTTGTCTATTTATTAATCATAAAAATGCCAATCATTGAAATAATATTTTCTCTTTATTCATGTCTAACCTGGATTCTGAACTCCTTAAAGTTTTTCACTCCTACTGCACTTCAGTAACAGTGATTCTTCCAAGTGAAATACCAAACAAAGCATGCCAAAAAGAGTATCGTTATTGAAACAGTGGGAAATGTCAGCCAGTCATTCTTTACTCTTTCTAGCTGCCCATCTCTGTTCAGTGAGTTTGAATGCTTGAGGAACTTAGAGTTTGTTTTGCAGGCTTTTTTTTTTTTTTCCTGCTTTCCAATTTGTTTGTTATTTCTCTGCAACAAGCTGTAGTGTGTGTATTATTATCACATGAGTTAAGTAAGCTTTCAAAACAGGTGCTTGTGACCAGCTGGAGGCTATTAGCTCCACCAACATCCAAAAAGATGGGCTTACCTACTGTATATTGAACAAAGTGTTAAGGTGCCTGAATAATCATTTTGAATATGGATCAAGAAAGTTTCTTGCAGATTTTGAGTCTGGAGACCCTAAAGTTATCTGTTTGTCAAATTTCAACAGCTGCTAGTTTAAATAAACCACACTGAGACCACTTACATTACTGCAGCAAGAAACGGGTGGGAGAGACCATGCTTCTTCCTGTAGCCTGGGATGGTTCCTGACTTTGTCTAGCATGTTGAGGACATGCATGGAATGACAACTGCAGGAGAGGCCGCTGGCATTAGAATGTCTGCTAAATTCTCTAATGCTCTAAATATAATGGGCAAAACCAGCCATTCTGTCATTCCTTCTGAAGTGAAGAAAGGGACCACGCTGTGGTCACAAAGTATTACAGGTATAGTATTGATATTGCAGGTACCTCAATAAGTGATGCTGTCTCTTAAGGAACTAGTTAGTGACTTATGAAATGTGTATTGTGACTAGTTACAAAATGTTATGAGCACAGGGTTTGTTGGCCATCCCTGCTTTATGAGATAGATCCTACTGGTGCTTTCAGAAAACCTTTTCCTTGCTCTTTTAGACATGTGTGTATGGCATATCTATTGCTCCTGTATCCTTTTTATTTGAATAAATAAAATATTTGAACATTTAGATGTTGACAGGGATAACTCTTTATCCCACATGGTTAATGTCTGTTATGATACTTTGAAGAAAAACACTCTGCATCTGTTTTGTAGACTTATGAAACTTGTTGTGATACACTTTGATAAATATCTTAAGCTTTTACTTTAGGAAAAGTTTTAAATGTTTGCAGGCAGAGAGGCTAAACATAAAGTTGAGTTAATATAAATACTTGCATCGTGATCTGTAAAAGTTTCTAGTAAAACAGAAGCGAAATCTAGAGTTAATAATGTTTTACTGTTCAGTCCAACCTCCAGAAGTTTCAATTTTGTGTAATGCTTTATTTAATATGACTTAAAGTCTAGGTTTGCATTCCTCTAAATACATGACCCAAACTGTTATCTTCTGTTCAGCATAGATGGAAATTATTGTTTCATAAGGACTGGGGTTTTAATCATTTTGCTTAGATAATTTATTTCATCTTTGTAGAGTTCCAAGGATTTAAAAATTTTTTTTCCTTATTTCCAGTTAGCTGATCATTTTTGATCCTAATAGAATCTAACTGAATGTGTCTATTTTTATTCCCCTTCCTGTTCTTCCATCCTCTCAGTGATCACAGGATCTGTGGTCTTTGCATTTGCTTGAAAGAGTCAAGAGAATTGTCTTGCTTGGAATAATTGCAAATGGATTTTTGAGATGGCATCTGTTCATTAGACAGGTGTATGATGATCTCTTCTGCCATGGACCCTCTGACTTGTTCTAGTAAAAGCTTTTTCTTGCTGCACAAGGGGCTGTTATAACCACCTAAATGTACACCTGTCCAATTGTTTTATTCAAAACGTTTGAAAATAATTTATGTCCTCCTCTTTATAGCAAATAGTATTTCCTGTCAGGACAGTTGAGCCAAACGTGAATGGACTGCTGTTGATTCCTCTTATGAAATGAACACCTAGGCCCAAAAAAGCAAGGTATATGAATCCCACAAATTGTTCACTAGTGGTTAAGATCTACAGCACAATATTTATTGAAAGATTCTTCTAATTGTATGCCGTGGCAAAAACCCACCACCACCACCAAAAAAAAAAACCAAAAACAAATACCCTAAGATTAAACAAATCTACCATTAAAATCATTAAACTTGAGCTAAGCAAACATAAACATCTTCTTTCTCATACATATATATTATTTCATAGGTCTGCTTGCAATGTGATTTTTGAGTATTGCCATAGTTTGCTAGAAGCCTATGACTTATGTCTTGTGAGATATTCGGTAGGTATGAGTCAATTGTAAAATCATTTATTCTTTAGAAAGCTACATTTATAGTAACATCCTTTGTTACTGTAGTTTCAAACTTCATTGCACTTAATCTAAACACAAAGGAAATACAAACCAGACACCGCTAAAATATTTTTCATTAGAGATAATGGAAACTATTTTTCTTTTGGAAGCCCATAAAAGGCAATGAAGGCCCCAAAAAATCCAGAGATTTTTTTTTTTCTTTATTCATTGTTTTTTCGTCTACTGTTTGTTTAAAGGTTTTTGTTATATCTTATGAATGTTTTTTATGAAATTATGTGAACTCAAATAGCACTCTCTTTTATTTACACTTAAAATAAGTAAATTGTTTTTATGCTAGTGTGAATCTGGAGTAAGTGATCAAAAGAAATTAATTCTTGCTGGTATAATATAAAAAGGGTTGGTGCCTTCTGTGGACTCCTGTTCAGAAGTGTATTTACTGCAAGGCATCACGAGTGACATTCATCCTTCAAGGCTTTTGATGTTTATTTAATACCAGACATAGTGTATATATTGAGTCATAGTGTGGGGCTTTGGAGGGGGGGGAAGGTGCTGGGGGTTGGTGGCTCATGCATCGCATACTTGGTGTGTCTGAGGTGCTAAAAAGCAGCAAAAACATTAAGGATCAGAACTAGTTCTCCTTATGTGTTTAACACAGTTTTCAAAATAATAAAAAAAAATACTGAAATACAGATCTACTTAATGACAGGTTATGTATATCTGTAGATGCAGGGCAGCTGCCTGCTTATATGCTCCTTTCGTCAGGTAACTTATTTCTTAAACTATTTGCAATTAATAGTTCAAAATCCATGGGAATATGAAGGCTTGAGTTCTTCCTGCCCTTTAGTAGGGGATTAGTGTGAATTGTCTGTTACTAAATATGGCAGAAAACACAGACGAATTCTCTCTTGCATATTTAGGACAGATAACTTTTGATAATTCCTTAATTAAACATTCATGAAAGTGGAAAACTTTCAGATTTAAAAGCAGGTGCTGTTGCTTTTGCTGGCAACATGCAGACTTCAGTTTAATTAAAGTTAGATTCATCTCAGGAAGTTGGCACGGAGAGTTTACAGAACGCAAACTTGCAGGCATGAGGAGCTGCTGCCAGGCGATGTCTCCCTGGTGAGCACTCAGGCAGGCAGTGAAAGTGGGAGCAGTGGGGCTCTGGCCTTCAGAGGCTCAGAACTAATTTTCTCATCTGAATGCTTGGGGAAATCATGACAGAGCTTTCCTGCTGCCAAAGCACTTGAATTTAATTTTTGGGGCATAATTAGAAGTACTCTTTTAGACCAATAAATCAGTTATAGAAATGTTACACAAAACTTTTAAAGCAGTTAGCTTTCAGCTAGCTTTGCTCAGAGCCAGCAGCTGCTTGCTGATCTGTGCACAGCTTCATCTGTGTCTCTGAACTTAAGAAGAGTAAAGGGCAAAAGTCTGCAACAGGTGTCAAATACAATCAATAGAAAGGAAATGAACAAAGCACATACCCTGGTTATGATCAAAGGTTGGTTAAAATCTATTCCTCCTGAGAGCCTGAATCCCCAGGGTGCCGGTCCTGGAAGAATAACGTTCTGTGGCATCGTGGCTGGGTGCTGCTGGGTTCCTGCTTGTTTTCCTTTGGTGTGTATGAGGAGCTGAGCTGCAGGAGGATGTGTGCTGGGCACCTGTAGGACAGGGCAGTCGACTCCTGGGATGTTGTGGTCACCCCAAGCACTGTGCTTTATTCCTCCTCTGGGTGACGTCAGCCAGTCCCTAGCTTCCCCACCCACCGAGGGGAGTACCAAACCAGACAAATAAAGCCTCAGCTGGAAAGTTTACAAGTACATCAGCTTTATCTGCTGCTTCAGCATCCCCCTCAGCCTTACAATCAGTCAAATCCAGGATACAGCTTTCTGGCTTTATAAAGCCACCCTGTTGCCTGCTTTATATATTGCTGGTCCTTGTTTTAACTTTACAGTGCACTGCTCTGACTGCTGATGGTTCTGTTTCATATAAACAAATATAAGGAGATTTCCCTCTCAGGCTGTCATTTCACATCTTGTCTTACTTGTAATGTAATAGTTTGCTGCCATAAGAAGTCTGTCCAGCCCTTCAGCTGAGTACTTCAGCCACAGTCACTCGAGAGCATGGCATGCATCAGCTCCAGTGGCTTGAAAAGTCTGGGCTGATGTCATGCATATTTCTTGTACTGAGGAAGAGAATTGCAGAATTATTTGATGATACCTCTACTTTTTGTAGAAATCTACAATTGCAAGACAATTCCAAATGCCTTCTCTTGGTTGCTGATGTCATTCAGTAACATTCTCCATCATTTTGCTTTTCTTGCATCAGCTTGTTTATACTTTATTCTGACTTTATCCCCTTTCAGAAAAAGGAGGAATCGTGCAGTGATGGTGTCTGTGTTTACTCACCCTCTTATCATGATGCTACAGATTTTTGCTCAGAAGTGACATTACTGAAGATAATTGTGCATGTGAAATGTTCTTCAAGCTTCCCTTTGCCCAAAATTTGTCCTCTTTGTAACAGTACCTACAGCTAGATCTAATGAAAAATGTTGAGAATATGTATTTTGTGGTGATAACAGTCCACATAATGTTTTCTGCCTTTGGGTAAAAGTGGTTGGTTTTTCTTTGTTTTTGTTTTTCTTCCTCATTGTTTCCTATGTCAGAGGCCTTACTCACCTTTGTTCACTCTGTGCATTTGCCTTTCTTATTACCTTTCTTATACATCCTGCTTAGAGGGGACTCTGGACAAAAAAGAATAATAAATGAGATGCAAGAATAAAATATAAGTTCATGCCATTCCTGTAATTTCTGGGGTGGGTAATGTGTTTATTTGTAAATTTCAGTATGAAATTGGTTTCTGCCTCATACTTGTTGAATGTCTTTATCTGTGTCTACTCATAATATCTGTATATTGAAAGTCCTTCTCAGTAAGATAAGCTGAGGACTTTTTTCTTTTCCTGAGGGCTGTGAAAGTTAGCCTCAGAATTTCTGAGGTATTTATCCTTCATTTGTGGCTTTCTTATTAGACTGTAGTGTTTGTTATGATTGTTTTTAGTGGTCTTCTTGTCCAGAATATACTCTAAAACTATAAAAAGTCTCTGAAAAATGTCACACCCCAATGTGAGCAAAATAGATGTTAGTATCTCTCTCAAAGAAAACTGTGAGAAAATAGACCCAATCAGTTTGATTTGACAGTTGTCAGGAGCATGGGAGTGAGGTCAGCTTACATTAGGGAAGATAAACACATCGATATAAAGCAAGGCAAGTATTTAGTTCTAGGCATATATCAAGTGTGTTAGCTTAAATATTTCATGATTTAAAGTTTAAAAGAGTTTTCATTGCTTTTGAACAGTGTATATGACAGTTTTGAACTTTGATATATTTTTTTCTCCCTTATTTAATTGGAAGGCGGATTTACTCTCCAAAGTGCTGTTGTTACAGACAGCAAGTATTGAATCCTGTTTTATCGATGTGTCACTAGTTGAGCTTTAACTCCATGTACTCTTTTACCCTTACAACTTTACAAATTAAAAAAAAAAAAAAAAAAAAAAAGGCAGTATTATATCAGAGGTTGCACAGAGATGTGGTTGTTGCCCTGTCCCTAGAGTCTTTCAAAGTGAGACTGGATCAGACCCTGAGCAACATGATCTGGCTGTGTATGTCTCTGTTCATTGCAGGGAAGATGGACTAGATAACCTTTAAAGGTCCCTTCCAATTCTAAGGATTCTATGATTCTAAGGAAATATCTTCCTGATAAATCAACGCAGTGGATGTAAAAGAAATATTTTTGATTTATTTTTGAAATATATTTTTGAAATCTAATGAATTAGATTTCATTACTAAAAAAATACCAAATGTTTAACACTGATGCATCCTTCTGTATACTCCTGGAATACTTTGTTGCAGGCTGCAGAACCAGAATGAACCTTGGCAAAAACAACAAAAAACCCTCCTCAAAGTGTGCATTTGGGGCCAGAAGTGTGATAAACCTGACCTATTCTGGAGCTTGTTGTCATAAAGTGTACTGAGCCTCTCTGTAAATTTTGGACAGTAACAGCTAGGATACTAAGTGGAGCCTGAAAATCATTTGCACATGTGGAACAGTATGTACTTAAACTGGCTCTCCAGAGGTGAAAGGCCAGAATATTCCCTGCTGCATGGCCTGACTTCTATTTCAAAACACACGAGTATATGGGAAATCTTATAATAAATGTTTGCAATTTTAAAGTGATTTCCCAAAGCAGCAAGATATGACTGTTTAAGTACAGTTTGAAGTCATTTGTAATTGAACTGTCATAGAGCAGGAATAGCTAATAACTTGGATCCCGATGAATATTTCATCTCAACATTTTTGGTGGATGTCTGATAACCCATCTTTATATCTTCCTAGCAAAGGAGAAATCCTTTTTCATGTTCTTAATCAGTATGACAGGCAACTCTAGTGTTCTTATCATGCATCTAGCAAAATGGAGGAGAGGGTTTCTGATGCTGTATCACTTTGCCAGGCATTAGCTGGAAAAAGTGTGAGGTGGAAAAGGGCTTTCCTACAAGTCCTCCCCATGCTCCAGCTTTGCAGTTGTTTTGAAACAATTATTTGGCTCAACTGCGCTCTCACTTCAGATTCTTGACCATCAATTTCACGTGGCTCTTGTACATCTCTCTTCTAGACAGGTACTGAGTAAAGGATAAATGTTTTGTCTGCAGGCTCATTAAGCTTGGTATATGCTCTCTTTTCTACAAGAAGCTACTTGCTTAAAAAGTGGGGAGTAGGTGCCTTAGAGCCTTTCAAAGTCTATGTTAAGGATGTGATCCAAACAAACAAATAAATGGAAAGTAAATGTTCTGCTATCATAATATATTTTGGAGTTCTATTTCATGAACATCTAAGCAAGTTGAAAGAAGAAAACGAAATCTTCTATTTTAAAAGACTTGTTTCACTAATCATAGATGTGCTTGTTTTGAGTTTTCACCTTGCCTGAAATTTGTGCACTGATTTTCTTGTTTGCCTTTTTCATTTTTTATAAAAGGCAAAGGAGGAGTTAGAAGCTTGTATAAAATAATGCGATTGGTGTGATTCTGCTTTTCAAAGAACATCTAAAGGGCATTTTAAGTTAAATGAGATGCTTAGTCACATTAAGGCATTGAAGTCCTGCTTGTCCATCTGTTCATTTGCAGAGAAGTTCCCAAAAGGAAGACATTTGAATTTCCACCTGTGTTTTTATAATTCCCACTCGCACACTGGTTACCTGAAGTGTTACTTCCATTGCAGCATTTCTACTGCCTTTTTCTGTGTGAGTGAGCATTTTTCACAGTTTTTCTGTGTCTGTGTGAGCATTTCTACTGCCTTTTTCTGTGAGTTAGATATTGTTGTGACTTGAGAAGAAATTTCTTGTCCTTTATTGGCTTATCTGTGAACCTGATATAATGTCAGCACATATTGTAGTTATGATTCTTAGCCAAAAAGTAAGTTGCAAAAGGCTTCTCAATTTGCATGCCTAATTATTGTGCTTCTCCAATTTCATGCTTCATTATTTTTATGAGAACTGAATGTTTTCTGCAAGAACTGTATATGAAAAGTGTCTTGTCCTTCTGTCCTAAAAGCCAGCAGAAGGTATGGTGGAGAATCCTAAAGACTAGAACAGCAATGTGACTCTAAGTTGTTTTTTTTCTTTTCAGTTCATTCAGTTGTTGATGGTTCTGCTCCCTTTAATAGCTAGGATCAAACGTCACCTCCAAATTTGGCAAGCTGATCCCTTATTAGGTTTAAAGTTAAAGCCCATTTTGGCACTGGGAATTGAAAGAGCTAATTCCAGAAGAGTAAAGTTGGAATGAAGTTAGCAAGGCTGTGTGCCAGCACAACAGATCAGTCCAGTATGCTTCATAAATTAACATGCTGACTCTTAGATATATAATCTTTTACGCAGCATAAAGTAGCTGTTAAACAAGTATCTGATGTGCTTGCCATTAGGTATTATGTGAACAAATAATGCATAAAAATTGTTAGATTTCTGAAAACTCTTTCATTATGTGTATTATAAGGCTGCATTCAGGAAGAGTTAAAATTCTTCATTAGTTGTGTAATGACACATATCTACGTGAACTGTAATATAATTCTTCAGACACCCAGTACTGCCTCTAATAAAAGCAAAGTCTCATTTTGTGTTTCTAAATAGGCCTGTTTCTTGATTTCTATGACTCTGTGTTGCTTTAAAAACAAACAAACAAAAAAAAAAAAACAAAAAACAAAAAACAAAAAAAAAAAACAACGTGATAACTGACCTCACTTTTTCCAAAAGAAAGCTTATCATATTTATTAAAGGGATGGTAAAGAGATCTAATGGGATCAAGAGACTTATCTCCTGTTCTTCCCAAACCATAGGGGTAAAAATGTGCAGCTTGTGGCTGCTGGCTGTTCTCACAACTGAGCTTCTCTGGTAGTGCTCTGACTACATGCACATGGACCTGTCACCAGATATGGTCATAGTAGGACTCTGGTAGAAGTGGAAGGGGCTGCTTTTGGGACACCTTATTACTGCTTGTTTGAGACCTTTTGCAGCAGTTGGGTAGAAACTAAAGCATCTTGAGAGGGTAAAGGCTGCAGAGCAAGAGCTATCATTGTGATATTCCTGGGTGCATGGGCTGAAAACTGAAGGGGTGCTTCAGTGTAGGGCAAAATCCATTTACTGGTGCTTTAAGGATACTAATGTAGGTAAGAGTATGTGTTTTCTTGCACTGTGTTACGCAACACATGTCAAGCATTGACATTGCGCTGAAGCTTGCAGGCTGTGTGGCTCTTCCTGAAGTAAGTGAGGTGAGAAAGAACAGAGAAACAGTGGAGGCAATGGAAGGAACATTATTCTTCTAAGGGAGTATGTTAATTTGAAATTCATTACATTGTAATTAGCAATAGTTATAGATCCTTAGAGGCTGCTGGATGTTAATGTTTCAGATTTTCCCCGTCACCTCCTCCTGGGTACATACCAGATGATGTGTAGTTTTTTTTATTATTAACGTGTATTTTGTCATTGTTACCCTATTGTCAGTCATTGTGCGTGACTTACCATATTCTGAGACTAAAATGGGGATGAGGTGCTGTGGTATGATGTTCCTGCTATGAATATACATTGTGATTTTAAAACGTGATCTTTAATGTAGAGTGACTACAGGCCTGCAAGATTAGCTGCCTTTTACTCCATCAATAAGCAAGTTTAAAAAGCAAATTACAGAGTAGCAATTGGACAGATCAATATAATGGGAAGGGCATTACAACAAAGGTGTAATGATGGAAGGACTTGTACAATAGAGAGGTGCTATAAAGGAAGGGAAGAAGATTGCTCACCCATATCAGAAGGTTCTAGGATCACAGGGGAAAGCTTCACCAAGAAGGGATCTCCAGAAAGAGATCCTTCCCCACTGGCAGTCAGCCCTTAAATGAGGTGTAAGAGAGGTGCAGCCAGACTCCAGCCCTCCTGGTCACACAGCTGAATTGCCTTCACCAGGGCTGACCGGGTCCTTTCTTCAGGTGCTCAACCAGTGGTTTAGGCCATGACTCAACAGTTCCCATACATATAGGAAGAAGAATGTTTATGTGGAGATTAGTGTGCTGCTACTAGAGAAGGAGCTGACCTTATTCTGCAGCACATGATATGACCAAAATTCCAGAGAATTTTGGAAGGTTCAGGACTCTAGAAACAGATATACAGTCAAATTTGTCTTAACTAGGGAAACCTGTCAGGCAGGAGGTGGTAGCAGTTTTTCTCTAAGAAAAAATGCTTTTTGAAGAGATTAGTATAGTTAATAAAAGGAGATTTCCTTTAGTTGTTACTGGATGAAATCTTGCTATTCTTGGAGTGGTGAAGTTTCTGCCAACTACCATAAGGATCAAAATTGTGAGCACGTGTGTGTGTGTGCATGTGTGTGTGTACGTGCATCTCTCCCTGTGCAAATGTGTCAGTGTATTTTTTTTTTTCCCCCTCCTAAAATACTTTTGTCAGTAAAAGTTTATATCTTGAAGAAGATATGAAGTGAGGAGTCAAGTAAAGAAGTCACTTCTTGGTAAAGAAGAAAATGCCTGTGCTGATATGACTGTCGTTTGTACTTTGTGCCTGGTCTTTAGCCTTGATGAGGTTATCTTTAAATCAGTTTTTTTTCTTCTGTTCTTTATAATTTAAGTGTTATCTCACTTCTGACATTAAGGATGCTCTCTATTGTAAATAATGGGTTAAATTAAAACAAAAAAAAAAAAAAAAAGAAGCTAATTCTGAAGTATCTTCATGAACGAGAAGCAAGGTAGGAGGCAAAGCTACCCATCCTGTCAAGGACTCCTCATTTCTTTTGAAGTTTCTCTTCATTTTGATCTGTTTGTGGTCTCTCATGAGATGAGACTTCATATACAAACAAATTATGAGATCACAGGTACAGACAACACTTTTTTTTTTTTTTTTTTGGTGGCCTGAGTACCAAACATCCTGAATGTTTTTCTTTAAGAAGCAGGCATCAGAAATATGTCACTTACAATTGTTATCTGATGTTCCATAAACCACTGTATTCTATATCTTGTTTTCTTTCACATTTTCCATTTCCTATTTTCTGTGTGGCTTGAGTTTAGCATTATGAAAGTAGTTGCTATGGGAGAGTTGGCTGTATTTACTGGATCATGACAAACAGCAACAGCTGAAAGACAAATATGGTGTTCTGTGTTAAGTATAAGGTGGGATAAGAGCCAGAGATCAGCAGCTTCAGATTGTAGCAGGCCACAAAGCTGGATCTTAGAATCTTGATGTGCACTGTAGTTACTCAGGCTTGATACTTAAATTTAGCTTGTACTTAAGTATTTTCCTAGTTATAATTTTGATTTCTTTCTGCTAATTAAAAGGACGTAATCAGCTTTTCAACAACCATGAATTAGTTGCTTAACAGCAAAATCAAATACTGAATAAAAGTAGTTAATTATGCATTTCACACTTTGCCCTGATTGCACTTTTTCTTTGCTTTTATTCAGTGAATGTAGCACTAAATATACAGTGAAAAAATATTTGAAAAAGCTGTCAACACTGTGAAAGAATGTAAGTGCGGTGTAGGCAAAAACCAGCAGAAATGTAACTATGATGAAGTCTTGTCTTTATTGATAAGTAATTACCGCATCTGAAATAGTTAATGTAGAAACTGTCAGATATGAATATTCATAAATATAGTCTTAAACCAATGTTTACACGTTCACTTTTGCTTTACTCCAGTATGTGGGGAGTTAATTACTCATATGTAGTTGGAACTTTTGCTCCTGAATAGAATATAGAAATCCAGGTAATACAGAAATCCAGGCCAGAAATGGAGGGTAATCTCTCCATAGGGAAGACCCTTAAGGAAAATTCCCTTCCCACATTGTGAAGACAGGTAAATCAGTTTATAGAGGAAGTCATTTGAAATGGGAGTAAATCTACCTTTCGATCCTTACCCTTTCTCTCCACCTCCCATCCCCAATAAAAAAAATATCAAAGTTCAAAACCAAAAAAAAATATTCAGAAACACACACAGAAAACTGCCCCTAAAGATTAGATTTTCCTCTTGTCTGTCCGTCACACTTCAGCAATTTCTGTTTTGCACTCTCAAAATCTCAAAAACAGCTTACTGAAATATCCTCACATGAGTGTCAGGACTTTAACTTGGGACCTTCAAACTGGTACTAATGATGTTCTGTGTATGCTGTTGGGCAGCACGGCTTTCTGGCATGATGCAGGAGGTGTCTTCCATTTGTGGAAGATCTGGATTTTAGGTGGTGATGACCAGGAGGGCCATGAAGATGATCAGAAGGTTGGAGAACCTCCATTATGAGGACAGGCTGAGAGAGCTGGGGCTCTTCAGCTGGGAGAAGGTTCTGAAGACCTCTTGGCAGCCTCCCAGTACCTGAAGGGGGTACAAGAAAGCTGGGGAGCAACTTTTCATAAGAGCAAGTAGTGACAGGACAAGGGGAAATGGTTTTAAATTGGAAGAGGGTAGATTTAGACTAGATATTACGAAGAAATTCTTTACTGTGAGGGTGGTGAGATACTGGAACAGGTTGCCCAGCAAGACTGTAGGTGTCTTCTCCCTAGAGGCATGCAAAACCAGTCTGGATGAGGTTCTGAGCAACCTGGTCTAGTGGGAGGGGTCTCTGCCTGTAGCAGGGATGTTGGAACTAAACGATCTTAAAGGTCCTTTCTGACACACCATTCTGTGATTCTATGAAGATGCTTTGTCAAGTTGCCTGTTTGACCTGATGATCTTGAAGGTCTCTCCCATGCTCAATGAGTATATGATGCAGGTAGTGCTTTGGGGGACGTCTGGATAAGGTGGTGCATGAGACAGGGACATTGAATGGGGTAAAACAGATCCTTAGTATTTTTTCAGTTGTAGAATGTCACCTTCCATGCCTTGCAGTCTTTCCTTTGGTGAGCCTCTGGGGATTGATGGGAAGAGAATGAGTGGTGGAACAGGAGGGAAAAGTAAGAGCCCCATAGAGCACATGAAGAGGATCTATAAATAGTGCACAGAGCTCTCCATTGGCACGCAAGCATTGCCTTCTACTACCTCAGACATTTTGACGCGTTAATTTATTCTCTTCCTTGGTTTAAGAGGGGGAAGGGCTGATTCTCACCTGTTCGAATATTTCCAGTTACATGTAGAAAACACCTATCTATAACAGATGAATCAGTAGTAGTGTAAGAAAAGCCTTTCACAGCTCCTGCGCCAGCCGGTGTTTGTACATGTTTCACATTACAGCTGCCAGTGTTAACCCTCGCCCCGGAGTGGGAAGCACTAGCTGAGCCCTCGTGTGCTTTAGGCTTATCTGGCTAATGGCAGCAGCAGCAGCAATGCAATGACCCACTTAGAATGACATGTTTGGGCTACTCATGCTGTCATCTACAGCATTGGTTTGTGCTTACCTGTCTGAGTGGCAAGGGAAAATCTTGATGCAGGTTTGATTACCCTATTACACAGACACATGATGTTTGTAGAAAGTTTTGAAATGAACTGAAATGGAGTAGAGGCCAAAGAAGTGTTAAAGGGCCCAGTAGTTAAATAGAAAGCTACTATGCAAATCGGCTGGAGCTAGAGTGGGCCCAAGGGAGTACAGGACCCTCTCATAGAGTGAGATGGGAGCTTGTGACAGAAGTTTCTTCTCCTGTGTGCAACTGTCTTGACTGGAAACAGAATTACGTTATTCTTGGGTTATTTTAAAAATTGATTTTTTTTTTCCTGATGGATGGAAAATGTAGGAGGATTACTGTGCTATGTGTGTATGTGGGTGCAAAATAAGGGCCTCAGAGTTTATTTGTGTTGGCAGCAAGAAATGTAAATGGTTGAAGCTGGAGTATCTGTTCTGAGTATGAACCTAGCAACGCATTTCTGGTTGTCAGACAACACTTGTTTTTTTTCCTATGGAGTCGTTTGTGATGTAATGCCACTGTGCAGTGGAACCCGCTGCACCAGATCTGCAATTAGATGTGACATCACTGCGGCAGCTGCTTAGTGGGATAGCTCTTTCAGTATGAAGGCTTTTTGCTTTCTGCTAGATTAAATAGTGTGTTAGCATGTTGCTCCTCAATGACTCCCAAAGAAACAGAAGTTAAATATAATACTAGAGGGCAAAACTCCATAATGGTTTACGTATGGGACTCACATCAAAGCAAATGAAACAGGAGTTGGGAGTTATGGATTCAGAACTGCTAAGGAATTAAGGTGACCGATGTTACCAACCAGCAGGATGAAAACAAAAACTGTACCTGCTGTACTGTTCAAGCTCTTTGCTGATTTTGTCACTGCATGTTAACCTAGAAACTTCTTTTAGTCTTTCTTTGTCTTAGAGTGGCAAAAATACGTGAATAAGAGCCTGTATGTCACCAGCATCACTTTCATTGACCTAAGCAGTATCTGAGTCAGGGATGTGCAAGCAGAAATTCACTTTTCTCTTTTCCTTTCAGTGAATTGTATCGTATTCTTGGTAGATAAATAGAACAATATTTGTAACTTTCAAAAGAATGTATTAATGAGAATAATAGATCCTATGGAGCAATTTTGGTGAGGAGTTTACAACTTAGCTCGTGTAGCACTGGGGGAAGATAAAACAAAAAGGCACTCTTTGCATCCAGTCAAATAGCTGTGTGGTATTGGTTACCTGAGGAGTTGCAGAAGAAAGCCTAAAGCATCCCCTGCTTACTTAGAACAGACAAGGTACCTCTTCCTACATGTTTGACTGGGAACTTCCAGGCTCTGTAAGATGGGTGGATTCAGGTTTGCGTCTGATTGGTCCTCATGGAGTGTAACAAGGGATTATGCTGTGTAAACAAATTAGAAAAGGCCAGTAATTCAATTTTTAATGTGCTGTTGCAACTGCAGTGGTGTGTACAATTTGACTTCAAGTGAATGTGCCAGCTAGACCCTAGAGAAGGGTACCTACTATCAGCTGTGCTGTGCAGTTGGGGCAGCTGAAGAAGTGTGTTCTGGGCTCTGCCCACACTCATACTTCTTGATGTGATTAAAAAACCAGCCCAAATCAGACATCCACTTGCTTCAGTGTTTCTCTCTTGTGCAGTCTTCTTTTCAAGCTAACGTAAAAAATGCGTTAACCATATGATCCTTGAAGCTAATTCAGAATCTACTGACTTCAATGGTGTTTGCTGTTAACTGAAGCAAAACTAGGGTTTCCCTTACAGCATTTATAGTTACATGGTGAATGTACTTAGTGCGATGACCTGAGGTCTTTCTAGAGCTGCTTACTTCATAATTCTAGCTTCCCATTAGCTCGTGCATTGCTTTTTGGAATCTACAGGAAGCACCCTGTGTTCCTGCCACAGTTGTGTACAGCAGCAGCTAAAAGGCAGCTGGTAAATACCGGGCATTGCAGAATGACAACGTACTTGCCTTTGGCACGGGCTACAGAATGTTAAAACTGCTGGGGTGACCCTTAGCTTTGGGATATAGTGTTACCTTGAAAAGCTCATGCCTCAGTGTCCCTGGTTGGTTGGTGTTTCATGGGGTTGCTTGGTTTTGTTTTGTAGTGGCCTTTGTCTCCCACGCAGGTGATGAACAGCAGGTGGACAGCTTGCCAAAAGGTAGGCAGCAGAATCTGCTGCTGTATGGGGAAGCTCTGGTTGCATGACTTTTTGATCTGTGACACAGTGCAGCTGTACAATGAACTTAGTTTCAGGAACACTCTAGCAGACTTTTCTCAGCCTGCCAGTATAGCTATCATGTGATAGCATTAAAAGATAATCCTAATAGGAATTAAGATCCATGCTACATATTTCAGTAAAATTAAGGGGAATTGGTTTGCTATACCATTTTCTAGAAAAATCTGAAGTCCTTTCTAGAAAAAAAACCTAGATTAAGTTAAAAAATAAAACAAAAACAAAACAGTCAGTTAAACTAACTGACACCAAATTCGACAGGTCTCCTCAATTTATCTCTAGTTCTGGTTAAAGATATAGCACCTTCCAGTCCTATGCATTGCCCTCCATGAATTTATAGGGGAGTATATAAGAATTTTACAGAAAAGCTCAAAAAGTCCTTTGGACTGTTACATAAATAGCATAGGAGGAATTTCAACGGACCTTGCCTATTTCAGTATATTTTGTTTACCTGGACAGAACTTGTACCTCCGTGTTGTCCTTTAATTTTACATTTCTGGTCACCTTGCAACACATTTTGACTAAACCACAGACTCTAAAGTTTTTCTTGGTGTCAGTGACTTGCAATTCTTATTATGATCTATCCTTACACTTTTTTTATTCCTTCTTGCAATTAGAAAAGAGAATTCAGATGCACAGAATCACCGAGCCAGCAGACAGAAGGGCAAACCATACAGCATGTGCTTGTATACTCAGCCATTAGTTTATAGAGCAAGAGACGTGTGGTGGGTTTAAGCTAACTTAGTGCTGTGAGGGCATGTTTACCTAAGAGACGGCACTGCTGGCTAAATTAGGTCTTGTCCAAATTGAAATCACTCCCAGCAGAATCTGTTTATGCTGACAAAGGAGCTCATTTGCTGGCATTCTAACAGCCCAGCTATTGTAAAGACAAAGCTGTGCAAGTCAGAAATAGATTATTTGCGCCAGAATGCCTCACTCTTCAGCAGTAAGAGTGCAGCACAGCACGTCTGGAAGGTGTCATACTGGCAGTGGAGGCCAACGAGAGCTGGAGGAGCAGGACCAGGGAGCCTGGAGGCACCAGGAGTAACCACACAGGGAAAGAAGGCCGCTGCCTGTATGCTCTGCTTCCTGTGGGCTTGGGTTTTGTTTGAACAGCAAGCTGCTCTTTGCCAGGCAGAGACATTAACAGGGGTAACTCAGTGCTTCAGACAGAGCCCCAAGCATAAGATGCTCTCTCCCAAGCCTGTATTTTTTGTAAGTCTTATTTCTAGCTTGTTTCTCTTGTTTTCCTTTTGCTTAAGGAAAGAATTAGGGTGTGGAACTTCTGTGAGATACAAAGGGCTTCAGTAATGTACTTTATCTCGGTGCTTCAGGAGCAAAGGCCAGCTCTGGTAACAGAAAAATTACCTTGCATTAGTACTGTCAGTGCAAAAAGCCCAGGGAATTGCTTTTGGATTCAGGAGTTTTAGGGATGACACTGAAGTGGATGAAGTGACAACTGTGTTGACAATACTGGTTGTCCGTATTGCAACCTGTGTATGCTCAGTGGTAGAAGAAAGTCTCTGTAAAGACAACACTGATTGTACTTGTATGTAAAAGCTTAAGGAGTTTTGTAGCACTTGAGTAGTCTGTTACATGTATTTGAGAAATGACGGAGAAAACACTTGTGTACTCCAAGCAAAATTTATTAGAAGTCTATTCAAGAAATAAAACACAGAGACCTTTTGCTTGTAGGAATTCAAAGTCAATTACCTGAAAGCCAGGTACGAAAAACCTGTATTTTTCTAAAATCAGATACAGAGTAGAAACAGTACTTTTTAAATATCACAGGCAACAGATATTTAAGTCTTCAATCATAAATGGCATCAAAGATAGGAATTAATCTCACAGCAAAGCTGCATGCAGATCTAGTTTAAAATTGAAAGCCTTTGAAATATAAAGCTTTTACCATTAAATCTGCAATAATAAAGGTATGCTGCACAAAGATGTTTCTTTACCTTTGTCTTAATGACATTTCTCAGTAATAAAGACATATGTACATTTAGATTTGGCTGGTAAACCATATTTTAATTAATAAAATTTTGCATAAAATGCTATCTTACAGAATTGCACTATTCAGATGTGCTTATGGTAAATAGAGCAAGTAAAGCAAAATGCATTGAAATGTTCTGTATGTAAAGAGGGTGAAGATCAAATAAGGAACTTAATTTTTTTTTTTAAATCAACAACCAAATGGCTCTGTACAAAAAAGCAAACATATGTACAAAATGCTACAGAGACTAAATACATGTTGATAATTTCAGTCCTTTACCCATGAGAAATGCAGTAGAAGCTTTTGCCATCTATAAGGTGCCAAAGAAAACAAATCTGACTTGGAAAAAAAATTCATTTTTTTTTTTTTCATGAAGTTGTAGTCATTATCATCCTGTGCCTTAATTTCATATGCTATTTATGCTTACAGTTGCATATGGAGAATGTCTGTTTTCAAATACTTGATTCATTCAGGAAAAAAAAAAAACAACAACCCAAACCCTCTAAAACATATTGATTTTAATACTTGTGATTTTTTTTAAAATGTACTAAATTCCTAAAAAACAATGTGTAACTCAGCTTTTGTTAACATACATGTATATACGTGTGTGTGTATAGTGAAATAAATCAGTACATGATATTTGTGAATGTTTTTCAGGTGGCTATGTTAGAGGAAAAACAATCCTTTGCACTAACACTGTTTACTTGCTGCTGCTTAAAATGCCTGTGGTACATGAAAACACTAACCTCTCAGATTTCCTGATGCTGACTATTACAACATTTTGATTACAACCATTTAATGTCATATGATCAGCAGGTTGTTATTGTCTAGGCTTATATCACTGTCTGTCTCTTCTTTAAATCCTGTTTCCCAAGGTTTTATACTTCTTGCACTTCTTACCTTTGAAGAGAAAACGCTGTCATTTTAATAGGGGGAAAAAGGGTTTAGCAAATACCATTGCACCATCAGAACACTTGCAGTTCTTCCATTTTTCACTACACTTGCTTGAGATTTTACAGTCACTGTGTATAAGTTATAACATACAAGTGCAGGCAAAAAACCTATATTATAATTTGTCATTGTAAACCAGTACAATAGGCAAACCTGTGATACAGCAAAGTGAAAGCAACAAATGCTGCCAAGCTAATAAGAATGTGAAAACTCAAAACACCTTTTCTGCTTTTTTTTCTTCTTAAATAGTAAGCAGCAACTTTCCCTCTGTTGTACATGCATGCTGAAAAATTTTATTTTCCCATCACACTTCATGATAGTACCACAAAGGAAGGCTTTCTCCCTCTCCTCATACACTCCTCTCCCCCCCAACGTAGCAATTCTTCTGGGTACCTCTCATCAGGCTTTTCCTATTGTGTTTCAAATAAAAAGAGTTAAAAGCAGGGAGTACTTATACGTAGGGAGGATTCCTCTTGTTTCAGAAAAGTTATTCACACGGTAGTCGTTGCTGTAATACTGCTGGAACAGTTTGGCAGATGGGATGGGGTGAGGATGAACTGGATGGCCTCTATTTGAGACTGCAAGCAAGAAAACAGAAGGCCAGCGTAGCATGTTTTCTAGCAGCTTTATGCAGATATGTTGCAGAGATGCAGCATAAATAAGAATGAAAAAAATTCACAGCCTCTTGACATAGTTTCCAGGGAAAGTACCAAAGAATTTGGTTCTTCTTGAAGTTCCTGAAATTAGAAGCAACAGATGAAAGACGGCAATAATAACAGGAAAATCACTATGTAAGCATGTCCTTGATTTTTTTTTTTTAATATTTTATAAATGTATCTACTGTTCTTTACATTAAATTAAGTGAATTTTGTATTTCACTTGCGAGTTGTGAATTTTAACAAATTATAACTGCAGGAAGGAAAAAGCAAATATAGGCATATTTAATTGAATTGTATAGCTCAGTTGAAATTTCTGCTAAATCTAATGTGCTGAAATTTTGACTTGGGTGTAGAAATCATTTAATTTAAACAGCATCACTTGTTTGTAGTTAACTAATTTGGATTTTTGAAATGTTAAGGATTAGTAAGATGATAAAAAAAAAAAAAAAACGTAGCCACTGTGTGCATGAATGTTTATGCTATGATTTAGCCACCTTATTTAGACCTAAGCATCTGTTTGTTCAGTAATACTCAGTTTTCACAAATAGTCAATTCTGTAGCAGTACTCATGTGAGTTTTTATGAGGAGTAATACACAGTCCACTCTGTGTCAGCATGAGAATGACAATAATGCTGTATAACAAATTAGAAGCATGTGTCAATTCCCAAGTACAGAAGTGAATAATCACCCATTAACTTCAGAGGATTTTGGTGGGGATTTCCCCTGGTAAAACCAGATTCAGGTTTATTATAGTGAATGCCAAAGATTAATTAGTTTGTAAGATACCAAACAAACAGGGCAGCAGAGGTCAGGAATAAAGAATATATGAAAAAGCAACCAGTTAAAACATACCCACAAACCATCCATCATCACATTTTTCCATCACATCAATGACATCTCCCTCTCTGAGCTCCAATTCATCTTCGTTCCTAGGAGTATAGTTATATAGAGCCTGAAACCTTAAATAGGACAAATGTTGCATTTTAAAAAGAAGAAGGAGTTCTTTGCATTATTGTTAAAGAAGCTGTTTTAAACAGTAACTCATAAGTAAAGCTCCCTTCAAGCATAGGAAAAGGGGAAAAGGATTTGTTTTGCTTGGTGGAAGATATCAAGGCTAGTACCCAAATTTATCCAAAAGAATGGGGCAGTGAAGACCGAGGCTGCAAGGCAAGCCTGATGCCACAGTGTTGGTTAGAATACGTTTCTGTTTAAATATTATTTTATAGTTGAGTCACCAAAGTAGAGAATATAATTTCTTAGAGGGAGGGTGTAGCCTGTGCTAGCCTCTTAACCCCCATGAGCAGCATTGAAGACCATGCTTTTGCTTTGCTGATCCTGCTGTCCTCACAGTCTGCCATGGCAGAGCCAATGCAAACCATACAAACACGGCCCCTGCTGCGTGATGTGGTGTGGATGCTGAGGAGGGCAGCTCACACATACTACCTCTGAAAGTGGGGACTGCCCTGGGCTGCTTGTTAGCACCTACTAGGAGAGGGCTGGCACCTGGGAGCTCTGCCTCTGGGTGCCTTCCTCTGTGGTAAGGAGGGCAGTAATTGCTATGTGGAGATAGCTATAACCCTTTCCATAATTAAAACTGCCCCTGCTACATCAGTCCCTGGTTATTCACAAGTCATCATTGCTGGGGTGGGTTTTTAAAGTTGTCCTCTTATGCATTAGCTAAGTAGCAAGCAACTCCAAGAAGCAAGGGAGACCATAAATGAAACCTGAGGCAGTGGCCTGCACCTCAAGTACTGAGAAGGAGCAGCTGTTGGGTTCAGGCCTCTCCTCAGGCAGCTGCCCCTTGCTGGTGGGACAGCCTGTGTTAGCCTGGGCTTTTCCTCTGTTGTGTAACTGTAGGAAGAGGGCAAAATGAGACCCAGCTACCTACAGGGCTGAAATAGGCGGTTTTCCAAATGGTTTCTGTCCTAAAGGAAGAGGAGATAGGCTGGCAAAAATGTGTGAAAGGGAGAAAATATTGTGAAGACAGCCTGAGAGAAAGATTTACAGAGGTAGTGAAGGGGGAAAGAGACAAATTGAGCTGGTAATATGAGAGAGAATAAGTTCCAAAGTGGAACACCTTATAAGAGGTAGATCACAAGTTAGTATATGCATTTATACTTCTTGCCTTGAATGTGCCTGACTGTCACAGCAGCCTCAGAGATGAACAGGGAATAAAACAGATTAAATTGAGAGGAAAAAGTAGGCACAAAAAACTCTGCACAGTGACTCCCTTCAGAAGAAGGAAGCTAAAAGGAAGGTGTAGACTAGGGCAGTCACATGTGAAAGAGGCTGAAGTATTCCAGCTCTGTATTCTTAGTCATTTCTAGGTAATTCATTTGCATTACTTTTGTAGTCATTTTGCTCCCTTTTTGATAATTTTCCTTAGAATTCCTTTTGTTAGGAATTTCTTAAATAGGAAAGACTAGTAAAACTCATAACACTGACAAAATGCATATTCAAGACAATATATGGTTGACAATTTAAATATATTTGGTTTTTTAGGATTGAGTAATTTTTAGTCATGCACTACTAAAACTCACTGAAGAACATTATTTAGATAATTATTGCTTACAAAACAGGTAGGTGCTTCAAAATGCTTGAGGAAAAAATGGCTTAATTGAGATTGAAAGCAAAATGTCCAATTTTTATTATATATTATTTGTGGTCCAATTATGATTTGATAACTGCTCCTCTCTTTTCTTTTGCTGTTTCTTCAGCTAAGCTGTTAAACATTTTTAGATGCTAAGCCCTAATTGCGTGCAGGAGAATTCATCTAGCTCCAAAGCTCTCTGATGCTAGAGGGAAAAAAATAAGAAATTGAAACAATCTTGCACTGAATTTGCATTTTAATAGCACCAAAACAACCTTACAAGTTCCATTCTGATTGCATTGTAAAAATACAACTTGAAATCTAGGTTCTTCTCCAGTTCTTTAAAAAGCTTTTTTGTATCTAATTTTTAAATTGCACACATAAATTACACAAAAGTATTTCTGTGTTCCCATGATTAACATTATCAATTCACATTCAGAATGGTTTCTGGCTAATTTGCATTGTCAGTAAAGCAAATGAGTTGAATTAATGTAAAGTCTTTAATTGGTGTTCTGCTAAGATGTAACAGTGGAGACAGTAAGAACAATTCTAAAAAAAAAAAAAGTCGAACCTTAGAAAATTATTGTCCCTTTTTAGTATAAATGAAGGAGAACTTTAAGTTGGTAAGTCTGAGTTTGATGTATGATTACATCAAACATTAAATTATATGACTGAACTTTGTCCTGTGGGACTGTGTTGGATATCTTCCTACATCATGTGGTTATCTGTAAATTTATGAAATCTCTTTATAATAGTACTTGGCAGGTCAACAAATTATTTGAGAATGTGCTGGCTGTTGCTTAAATGTTAGGTTTGCTTTAGTAGACAAGAAGTATACTTACGGTTCCCCCCCACTGTGTATGTTTTCATGAGCAAGCACTGGGCGCTGTGGCTGAAATGAAATGATTTGAAATGTAATAAGGATTTATAGTCTAAGATCCAAGTAGTTGGATAGGCGTATGATGCATAGTTGCTTAAGCTTTCATATTCTACTTTGCTTATGAAAAAACCCACACACACTCAACCTCACAATAAATTCTTAAGAGACGTGGCAAGCAATAGAGTCTTGATAGGTTTAGAAATCTGATTTTTTGGAGAGGACAAGATAAAAACTAAAATAAGACTGTTAATTTCATCAACAGTCTGTTTATGGCATAGTAGAAAGTTGGAACAGAACTTTGCTGCATCATCACAGTGAAACAGAAATAGCATTAGAAAAATTAGATGCAAGTGATGAATGTTATACATTACTGAAGTATATTTTTAGTTAAGTGAAACAAAACCTTATATGCTTAATTGCAGAATTTAGACCACAGATCCATACACAAAGGAACAATCCAATTTACATTACACACAGTACTAACTTGGCAGGCATAACATGCTATGCTTTAATTCCGTTCCAGCTTAAGGGGCAGCACAAAGCCATGCAGGCTGTTGGGGAACCAAGAACACTAAGAATTTTTGAAAGCCTGTATGTGATTGTTTGAGAATAACAACGCTTCTACTTTAAGATGGGGGAAAAAAATGTATTTCCAGTGCAAATCTTTAAAAGAATTATTTTTTGTCTTAAATCACACACCACTAATGTCCAATAAAGCTGCAAATGATGTAAATGAAAGATATTAATCCCCCAGTGGAAACCTGCTCAGGGAGATAATGACTTAACACATTACAGCATAGCCCCAGCCAGAAACAGTGCAGGAGCAGCTGCTTGGAAGAGTGTCGATGTGAGCAGCATTGTCTGAGGATGCCTATAGTGTTGAGGAGACTGACAGCTTGATACTAGTGTAGGAACTTGGGTATGTGGGTGTCAAATACAGCTTATAACACTTTCTTTCATGAATTGAGTAGATTGCAATCTGATCCTGAAGCTGTGAGGTTTTTGTTAGTGGTTCATGCTTCTCTCATTCCCATGTTTGACTATTCCAATTCATCCTGCTTCAGTTTTCTCTAAGATGATGCCATGGGAGAAGCATGTGATAACTAACCCACAGCCTACTAGTATAAATTGAAAAACTAGTGCATTTATTTTAATATTCTTTTTTTTGTACTTCACAGCATCTCCAGATGTAATCAAAGGAGTTAGCTTTAACCGTGACTGTGTATTTACTTGCAGAAAATATCATGAATATTTTCTGCTTCATCTTTACAGTTTCTAGAGTGTAAATTTTAAAAGGTGCCTAAAGATGCAGGCAGGTAGATAACAAAACTTATTCATAAAGATGAGAGCTAGGGAAGAAACAGGTGTTGAAGGGTCAAAAAGGTCTGTTTATACTCTTTAATCCTCTGTTCGCCATTATATTCTTCTGTTTATGTATAAGAAAATTATTACCAAAACCAAGAATCCAACAACAAAGATTGCAAATTAGACATTTGAGTTCTTCGTAAATCTCCTTCAACAGCTGAATTGTTGAACAAAAAAAGAACATAGCACTGGGCAGGTTGCTTGATGTCTTTGTTGCAATCTGGAATTTATCTTAGTTACATACCTGATGTAAGCTGAATGGCAAAAGACTGTCAGAGATGCAAGAGAATTCAACCAAAGTTATGGATTTTTCTTGTAATCATTAAAAACCAATGTAATAAATGATACTATGAATGATTTTAATGCTTTGAATGTATGCCATGCCAAGAAGAAATTTGGTAGATTTTCTGCATATGCTTCAATACTAAAATATTTTACTGTAAGTTAACTACCACAGAAACAGATGAGACAAGATCATGGCAAGAGATTTTTCAACTGGATGTTGCTACTACAGAGGAAGCTTTGGCAGAGTTAAGATATGGGGAAATGAAGTGTTATATCTGAACAGGAGACATTGGAATGTGATCATCTATATTACCTGAGCTTACTTTAAGAAGCTTTTCCCCCATTTTTTTTCCTAAGTTTTTATTTCTTTATACAGTGGCATTAGCCAGAATGTGCAATGCTTATGTACTAGCCAACAGTGTTGAGGAGATACCATGAAATTTATCACCTTAAATGCTAAGTTAGTTTTCATGCTATGGATGTAGGGCTTCCAGCTATGGATTGGTTTGGTTTGCTACAGTATCCTGTTTCCTTGGTAAAAAACAAACAAAAAACAACAACAAAAAAACCCCAACAAACAAACAAAAAACCAAATAAAAATAGTAAGGTCTAATCTAAAAAATGTTAGGAAGTGTGTAGTCAAGTGAGGAGTTCCAGTGGTATACTTGATCTTCATGCATGATTGATGTGCCCTTGCTTGTAGTAGTTCTGTAGAGTTCTGAATGTATAAATCTGTGTTCTCGTGGTTTTGGAATTGAATTCAGAAATGCACTAAATATTGACCACTACAGTCCCTTTAGCATACTGCATGCCATTTATTTGGATTAACAAGCAAAATTAAAATAGGTCTTGGTCTTTGTGTGTGTGTGTGTGTGTGTGTTTGTGTAGATATAATTATTCTCTTTATTATGGACTTTCTCTGAGATAGTGCTGGTCCAGTACTATAAGATTTCTGGTCTTCCTATGATTGAATTGTCTCTGTTCAAAGATGGAGACAGTACTGTCTCCATTGTACCTTGCAGCAAACAAAGACCTTCCATAGATTCTCAGTCCTATGTAATTTTGATCCTTTCTATAATTGAAAACTTTTTTTTTTTTTTTTAAATCCAAATGCATGCAAATTAAATGTTCTGGAAAGGTAAAACTTTTACAGCTATGGTGCTGCTATATTATGATTAGGAAGGGAAAGGCTAAAGAGTGTGAGTCTGGGATAGCTGTGCTTGGATAAAGAGTTTCAAGGGAATTCAATACAGCAGTGATGAAATATTTTGAAAAGGACGTGGGCTAAAAAAACCAAGAGTTCAGCATCACCAAAGCCTGCATAAGATAATTTTTAACTTCTGGAAACTGTAATTTAATAAACTAGAATTACTTTTAATCAAAAAGTTGTTTAGGACAAAAAACAGGCTATATTTGTAGACCTTTGATCTCTTACATCTTGTAGCACTGGAAATACTGTGCAGTACTGCTGAGATACAATACACTAATGGATTTATAACAAGTTTGGCACATGTAAACCTGTTGGCTTTATTCAGACATAGCACAGAAGCACAACAGGAAGAAAACACAACATACTGATAGTATTCAGACATTTGGGCAAAAACAAAATACTGAAGACACTGAGCTCCTTTAATATGGAAATGCTGTTACTGCACACTGGGCATCTGGTACCATACCCTATGTGAATAGCTGTGACCTCTGACAGAGGAGCTGCAGGATCTCTTAGTCATCACAGGGCTACGAGGAGGTTTACCCATAACAAATATCTCTCTCTTTAAATTAGCCTAGAAAAACCACAAAAGTGTGTCAGTTGAGTGTTTACGAATGAAGCATCTTGGGATTTTTGCTGCTTCATTCACACATGCACATTGGACGTGCTTTCCTTAGTAAGAAAAGGCAAGTATGTTACAGGTGCATGTAATAATATTGGTAGTAGATAGTATTTTCATTTTTGCACATATTTTCTCAAGGGCTTGCTGCTCTGGCACATGCACTTATGCATTAAAGTGAAGTGATCATTCAAGCACAGTGCATGCATTTGAAGTAAGAACAGTTGTTGGTACTCTATCTACTAAACTAGCTCATTCAATACAGGAAAAGTTCAACAGCAGAAACACTGCCTCGAAAAATACAAATGACAAATGTTGTTATTTGTTGCTGTTAAACAGACACCACACCTTAAATTAGCATTTAGAAAGCAAATACGTACTTGATGGAAAGTACTTCAAAGAAAAATCCTAGTTTGGTTAACATCACCATTAACCAGCTAAATACTTGACATGAAGCTGTACTTAAAAGGATAGGAGGCAAATGTGAATTCCTAGGGCTGCAGGTGAGTAGAGAGGCACATGATGCTAGTGGAGTCCTGATATGGTGAAAATCTCTTCTTTGTATTGTTTATCTGTTTGTTTGCCAGTAGAAAGTGATAAGTCAGAAGAGTCTTTTAGGAGTTGGTGAATGGCCAAAGAAGGGAAATCAGCAGAGGTCAAGGAGGCAGGAACACATCAGCAGTTCTCTGGAAAGTGTCTTTACAGCTCTTCCTTTGGAGAATAAGTTCTTTCCACCATCATGGATGGAAGTGATGCTTCTTTTCCATATAGCTACTTGTACTCTACTGTCCAGAATCCCAGATCATGCTTTAGAGTTGAGCCTTATTCCAAATACATATATGCATATGGATGTATTTTTACATTAACAGACATGAAAGTATAGAGTTTCAAGAACTCCCTTGAACAACTTCACTGGTAGTGCTTGAGTCCTGGAAATGTCTTTTTTTTTTTTTTTTTTTTAAATTTAACAGCTGTAGTAAGACTTTAGTTATGGATAACTTGTACAAACAGAAGAGGGCAGGTACGGTCTGTCCTTCCTTCTAAAGCTTAAGCTAGAGGTTAAGTAGAAAGAAATAATGGCTGGGCTCCAATTTTTTTTTTTTTTTTTTTTTTTTTAGCTGCAACTGTCCTGGCAATTTTGTCACTGTTCACTTCTGAAACAAATTTACCTACTGCTGGAATGAAATTAAATCTTTATCTCACTTCATAAATATTGCAGAAAAGAATCTATTAATTTAAGCAATTTTCAAAAAGAATTAAAAGCTAGAATTCTTTAACATCATTCCCTCAGTTTCATTCCTCCTAGTTCTTGATATTGTGGCTCTTGTATCTGCAAAGATGGGGTCAGGGCCTGTATTTACACGTGTCCTGTGCTTCCCACCATGCCCAGTAGAGAGCAGTGTGCTGTTTAAGAGGTTGCCAGGAGTAGAAAAAAACCTTTTTTTTTTTTTTTTTTTTTTTTTTTTTTTTTTCCCCCAAGAAAAAATATTCCCTCCGTTTTCATCTGTGATTAACCTGCCTTCCTTAAACAAGGACGAGACATATCAGGGTCACCTAAAAATGCCTTTCTGCTGCTTTTATTCAAAGTGGAAGAAACAAATGCTCTGCTGTGTTTCACACCTTCCTTGAAGTAGAAGGCACTGAAGCCCATGATAGATTCATACCCTAGCAAGAACTCCTAGGGAATAACTTCCCTTCAGGAAAACAACAACAACAACAACAACAAACAACAAAAAACCAAAAAACCCTGCAACTTGCGGACCTTAAGAAGTCCATTACATTTAGACTGTAAGATGTAGGTTTTTCAATGATGTGCTTTTTTTTTTTTTCTTTTTTTCTTTTAAATCATGGAGCTAATGATCACTTTTCCCAGGACAATTTCTCAAACTTTTAATGTGACTCTTCTTCCTTGTCACAAGGACACTCTGGGAGTCATCACTGGAAATTGATTTTGGTCTAACTTGCACTGGGAATTTATCTGCTTAGAGCTGTAGTCTCTTTCCAGAATTCATTTTTCTGCCACAGAATAGCAGTGCTGACAGAAAGTGTAATCTTGAAGAGAGAATAATCCTTGTTTAGTCTAATTGATTTAGAATGTTACTCTGTGTAGTAGTGCTTTATGGTAAAACTTAGAGCTGTCTTCCTTGGCTTTGGGTTGAAATTAAACAGTGTTTTCAAGTACAAATATTACTTTGTTTCCATTTACTTGGATATTGTTCAGTATTCTTATTCAAATGAATGAAACAGAAGTCCTGGCGTGAACTTTTGAAAGTGAGCTGAAGGTCTTCTGCTGTGCTAGTATCTTGGAGGGCTACTTCACAAGTAATGTCTCATGTTACGTTGGCATTTGATGTCAGAAGTGGATGGTGGTGGTATGGAAGTAGACATTAAACCTTCCCATCTATATTCCATTGCAGTTTATTGCGGTGTGGTGGATGGCAGCAGAGGGGCAGTCTGACAGCATGGTGTCTGGCATGGAAACAAGTATGAACCAAAGGTGTGTCATTGAATTGCTCCACATGGAAAAAATGGTACCCACTGATATTCATCGGTGCTTGCTCCATAGAGACCAAACAGTGGGTGTGAACACACTGAGGCGGTGAGTGGTGCATTTCAGCAGTGGGACCACGATGGTGGATCCACCTTGGCTGGTACAGGTTTTCACTAGTGCAGCATGCAGGGTTTTATTCATCACTGGCAAAAATGCATAGCTAATGGTGACTGTGCTTTGCAGCTGAAAATTTGCTCTATCAAATAGTGTTATTGTGCTCCTTGTATCTGTTGTAGTTTCCATGGAAATAAATAGGAGGCATTCCTTTCAGAGATGCCTATGTATTTAATTATATTACAGAGATTACAGTTTTTCCTCGCTTTTCATTTGAAGAAGGCCTATCTTAATCCTCCACATGCTATGTTACTTAATGTTAGTAAGGGAGACAATAGATGCTTAGGATTAGCCTTGCACTTATTAAATATTAGTGAGCATTTTCAAGAACCCATGCTTGAGAAATGCAGTTACCTTTACCTTCAGTGAATCTTTCTCCTGCTCATGTAAAAGTTTAGAAAGGAGAGGAGGTGAGAGGGAAGCAGCAAAGTGGGATGTTGTAAGAACAGAGTGAGAAGCTGGTGTGTTGGCAGAGTGAAATGGTCGATTTGAATGAAGGTGGAAAGGAGTATCAGACTCTTCTGATGTTTTCGTAGAAAGCAGAGCTGTCTTAAACAGTTAAAAAAGATGACAAGTAATTATGCTATACAACCAGCTATTATGGATATAACACACCCAATAAGGAGTCATGTAAAAAACATGGACAGTCAGAAATAGGATGCTAATTTTGATTATTTGTCATTCTTCTACTATGGAAGAAAATTCTTCTCTCAAAAATTAAAACAAATTACTATTTGTGGCAGTGGATTTCACCTTTATTTTTACTGTTTTCTCTCATGTTGTTCAGGTCAAGTAAGGGCAAAGGAAGCCTGTGAAATCTTTCTAATTAATTAGTTTTACATTTGGCCTAAAACATTTCAAGAGTGAGACTGTTCAGGCAGTTGCTTTGACTGGCTCATGCAAGCATGTAAAGCAAATGCTCTGGAGAATAAGTACTGGACAGAGAAATTTTGTTCTAAAAGTGCCTGGAAACCACACAAACTGTGTAGCAACATCATAACGTTTAATGGCTAGCACGCACTGGAGATAGTTCATTGTTGTACTGTTCCAGAGAGGAACCAGGGCAGGCTGCATGGGGAAGGATATGTTTAACTGCCAAATGTAATCTGATCTGTTTCTAGTCACATTCTAGAAACAGTCTACTATAAATATATCAGCTGGTGAAGTGACACATGTGATGTACAAACGCCTGAGTCTCCACAGGAGACGTATCCTTCCCTCTGAATAATGCTCATAGCATTTCTGGGGTCTTGTGCTCAGAAGGGTGGCACAGTGAGGAGAATGATTCCCTGGCTTTTTATGAAAGATGATAGAAGTCAACAATGACAGAAGGAGAGGAGAAGCAGGACTGAGACACCCTAGAACTTAGCATTGTCAGCACCTGCTTATGAGGAGAGACTATGCCTTAACGGACAATTTTTATTCAACACCACAGAATAAGACTCTGCCTGCACACAGTACAAAAACATAAATACAAGGAAAGGAAGAGAAAAATTATACTGAGTTACTTATCTGAACACAGAAGCCATGATTTTTGGAAATTAAAATACCTTATAGATACTTGGTGATGTGCATCCTTCACAACATACTATGGAATCTCCTCTACTTCCTACAGGAAATTCTAAATTGTCACATATCAAATCTTCTTCTATATAGAGTTTTATCAGTTCTTCTGTTGCGTCTTCTGATTCTCTGTAGATATTTGATTCTTGAGGCTCTGACTGATCTCCTAATTCAATTGACAGATCTTCTGTACAGATTTCCTCTTCATTTTCAGCACTTGCAGCTGGCATGGCAGAAATGGAACTACATTTATGTAACAAAGGAATGTTGCAGGTAGAGAAAACATGTTCATCTTCTGTGGTAGTATCTGACATGACTTTAGGCGTCTTGAGAGATGTACTTGGCTCTTCAGTTCTCAGGTCTTTATATTTTCTTAGTTCAGTATTGTTGCTTTCATGCTTATATGTTATGTCATGAGATGAACTGGTTGAAGGTGAGATGGAGGCAGATAGGAGAAAAGACTGAGGAAGAGCTGTCGTGGAGCTGAGAGAGATCTCTGTATTTGGAATAAAATCATTTCCCTTAACTTGATGTATGCTACTATTTGGGGAGATTGGTAAAGATTGGGATGTTGTTAATGCCAAAGAACTGAGTTCTTCTAAATCACCAAGAAAACTGTCTGGAAATTGTGGATGTGGTAAGATGCATAAGCTTGAAAGTGAAAAACCATCCGTCCTGGAAAACGAATCACTAGTGGTGTCCTGGAGTGTCTTTTGATCATTGGGTGACCAAGAGGAGAAATGGTATCTGGGAGATGGGGATAGTGCTTGGAAAGGCCACTTCAAAAAATAAGAAAAACATGGGAATTTAAATAAATAAGCATGACAGAGAGCTGGGATATGAGTAGACTGGAAAGCCAAATGTCTATGCCATCATCTGGATTAGAGGGTATCATTTCAGTGAGCATGGGTGTCTGAAATCATTAGTACATGAATCAGAACAGCAGAAAAAACATTTGAAAAATGAAACTGTATCAGGTTCTGGCCTCGGCTTAAATGTCAAACATCAAGACAAATCTGGATCATTACATTCATGAGGGCGACCTGCATTTGATCTGCTGAAGTTATGTTATTTATGGCTTTCTGTTAGTGAGCTTGTCATAGGTTATTAAATCATACAATTAAAATTTATGTGATTTCCCCTCTCTCCCCCCCCCCAAACCATTACTACATTACTATTATTTTGAGCATAGGATTGTCAAAAAGTACACTTCTGGTGCCATTAAGTTAAGCTCTAACATCTGAGGTGATGTTCTAATTATCCTAATGTTAATATTTGTACTTCTCAGTACATGCTTAAGAAACATCTTAAATACATAGCATACTTTTATTAAGGCATAAGTATTTTTCATTGAAAGTAACCCTATCAGTTTAAAATGACATCAACATTCGTGAAAGGTACACTCAATTCTAACTGAACGTAGGCAGCCAATAACAAAGCTTTAAAATAGTGACAGCACAGTATACAGCAGTATATTTTGAGTACCATTACATAATATTGATTGAAGTATCCTTCTGGTAAAAGAAACGTCCTTTTGTAAGAATGAGACTGGTGAGTCATACGTACACAGCATCAGTAGATATCCATTGCTTCAGTAAATACTGAAAATGCATTTTTATAACTATTAATCCTCAAAATTAAAATTGAATGAAAAATGGTTTGACACCATTGTTAGAATTAGAAATGTTAATTTACTTACCTTCTACAGGAATTTTCTTGAGGCAAATAGCTTTATTTTAAAGTTAGACAAACCTTTGTTATAGAATCTTCTGTACCAAAGTATAGAGGCTCCAAACTGATAGTGTGATCTGCTAAAACATTGCTGGAGTGTTACTAACAGCACTCCATCTCTTTCCCTCATCTTTACTCTTGGAAAAGGGCTTCAGACATGTGGTTTAGAAGTCACATGACAGGAGACATTGTCAGTTTTAGTTTCCTATGGCTACAGGATGCACTAAAGATTAAAGATACAGATGCTCTAGGCCAAGTTAATATAAATCAAAAGCAAGCTTTGTTCTCCTTATTTATTTTTATTGCCATTAGACCAGAGAAGTTTAGAACAATTTCTCTAACAACAGGAGTTATAAAATGAGTTACATGCTAAAACTTCCCAAAGGAATAGGAAGAGTAGCATCAATCATGGTGGTAAACTTGAGAACACCTTCAGGCTACTAAAGGCCTCCTTGGTAGTCAGGAACAAGACAGTTGCATATATGGCATGGGCATTTCTGAATACAGTTGAAAGAAACATCTCTGTTTAAGAATGTCAATAGTGTGATGCTTTTTATTTTTTTTTATATTTTTTTACTTAGACCAGAACCAGATGATTACAAAAGTTTACCGTTACTAAGACTAATGCCGCTCTCCTTCACTTGAGAACTAATCTATTACATGTTATTAGTGGCAGGACAGACTTGTAATCCAATGGTTCTGCAATATTTTCACTATTTAAAAGCATACAGAGTGGTGAAAATGTACACCTGCTGTGATGTGACAGTAGTAAGAAAGATTTGAGTTCATCTCATCCTTGCTTGCAAAGAGGAGGCAAATCTGGTCCATATAACCTCCCTGTATCAAACACAGGTGGACTACAGGAGAAGCATGTAGCATGTCTGGATGTTCTGCACCTGCTCTCTCAAGATGATCACAGCAGCTTTAGAACAGGAGCAGCCACCAATAGCTCTGCAGTTCTCACAGGATGCACTTAAGGTATGTTGACTAAATGATTTATCTTCTATTCTAAATGGCTGTTACCTGATTTATTTCTTTTTTTAATTTAAAAATTCCGGACAATATTCAATATAACTTTGAATAGGAGAGAGTGAATGAATACAGGAGGAATGTGAAGGCTCCTGAAGTTTAGGCTTTTCAACTTTCATAGAAGAATTTAAATAATTTATAAAGATAAGAAATTTCAGGCTAATTTTTAACAGGCATGTATTTTTTATTTTTATTTTTTTAATCTGAATGTAGATACTCCAAAGCATCACTTGTGCTCAGGAAGGGATCACTGACAAGATTACAGGGGTTAGACAAAAACCAGCGTTAGCTGCAGGAAGTGTGCAGAAAATGGGGGGAGAGGTGTCTCCAAATATAGACAGTTCTTCAGCATGCAGCACCTAAGTTGCTTCATGCTCTTAAATGACCTTCCGCTTACTGTAATGAGAAAAAGCTGTAGCTCATGAATACCTCACTCTGGGGATACAGAACTTGATACTATTTCAGTTCAAAAGTTTTGTTGGAATGGAATAGAAAGCTGCTGCTACTTCTCTGTGAACAAATACTATAAAACAACTCATGTTGCTTAGCCATAAGCAGTATTGTCAGAGACAACTGACTGTCCCAAAAGCTGTAAATAAATATGGAACTTATCCCAAAGCATCTAAATAAGCACCACTATACAAGTATGTGAGAGTAGAAAATGGGAAAACCATCTGAAACAGAATGGCAGGATAGATGCTTTATAAATTTCACAGAAAACATACTGCCCTGTGGTGAAGAGATTGACAATAATAAAGATTTGGAAAAGATTCCATCTTTAGCATTCAAAATCATTGATTGATAATGCATTAACACTAATCACAATTTGCATACAGAAGCTTTATTGATTCTATATCTGAAAAGGATACTGTGAAATATCAAAAGTGAATGATAAACTGGAATACATGAATCTTTTTGGTAACATGATTTGTGGTAGTTGTGAACTAGAAGGAAAATAATTCAGGAACTATGACATGTTTGGTGTGAAAAATCACAGCTATGAAGGTCTGAATCCAAATACTGAAAATGTGATGACATTTTACTCACTACTGAATGATACAGTGCTGTCACTGTTGTCATACCGCTATAAAGAACTGCTCTTCAACCAACAGCCTCCTTGTAGAGTGTCAGTGGCAAAAGGAGGAAGGTTACAGCACAGAATCACTAGCTGTTCTCTTTTACATTGAAAGGCATAGCTTTGCTCTTGGCAAGCTGTGTCCCATTGCAAACTACCCTCTCATGCCCTTTGCATGCTTATGGGATTGCAGGCTCTTATGATGACAGATATATCTTCACATTGCATTATAAAGAATTTGCTAACAGTATCCTTGATGCTCAAATTTTGTCCTAGACTCCACAGTAAGTTTTTATTATTTTTTTTTCTGAGCAGCTATTCTGCCAGAACGTAAAGCTTTTATTAAAATACTTCAATGACAAGCTAGTAATGCACTTCTACAAATGCAATATATATTCAAGAAAGAAAAGAGTGTACTGAATGCATAAATTATGTATTACATTAACAAAAATTTTACAAGTCCTTCTAAACCCACTCTAGGAGTGATATCAAAGAAGAAAAATCCTTACCTTAGTTGAACTTAAATTGTGTATTCTGTCACTAGAATAGCTTTGGGGTATAGGAGGATCAGGGTAGTCATCAGCACTTTTTGATGCATTCTTTT